>NC_081840.1:155601115-155633615 GCF_963259705.1 Myotis daubentonii
TGAGAAGAGAACATCAATTGGTTTCCTCTCCTATGTACCCAGACCAGAGATGGAATCCACAATCTAGGTATATGCCTTAACCTGGAATCAAACCTACGACTTTTTGGTATATGGACGGTTTCTCCAACCAAGAAAGCCAGGATTCAAGTCATTATTAAAGACCCAAGCGAAGAGAGAGAAAAGTATCCCTTTCAAGGGCAAACCAAGAGAACATTTGTAGATATCCTTATATCAGACAAAACAGAATTTAAGCCACAAACTGGGGAAAATATCCTCAGTGAGGATTAACAAAATAAAAATTAAAGAAATATGTCAGTGATTGCCTGTGGGTAGGTCCAGGGTTCTGCTCAAACATCCCTGGGAGTTGGCCAAGTATTTCCAGAGGCTTGTAACAGTCACTCATCCCAGTGAAAAAGCAGTCTTTGCCTAAGAACAGAGTTAGGGTGGTGTGCAACTTCAGATGCTCAAGGAATTATGTCCCAGGAAACTCCCCTTAAAAGAAAATCTCTGCAACCAAAGCACTTGTTTGCATTCATAGAAGCATTACCAATGGACACAGGACACTACGGGAGGTGAGAGCAGGTGCTGGGGGGTGGGAGTGGCCAGGGGGAAGCCAATGGGGAAAAAATAATATTGTAATAGCTATGTATAGTCCCGGGGGAGGGGGGTACTTAAAATATCAGGGGAACCACTCTGTAAAGTATAAGATTGTCTAACCATTATGTTGTACACCTGAAACTAATCTACACTAATAAAAGAAGAAACATGGTAATTGGCGCACCACCGCTACCCTTTTCATTGGCTAATCAGGGCGATATGCAAATTAACTGCCAACTAAGATGGCGGTTAACCGCCAACGAACAATGCGGGGAGGCTAAAGGGAAAGCAGGGAAGAAGCCCCCTGCCACTGACAGTGATTGGAAACCCATGGGGGAGCTAAGAGCCTGGGGGCAGGGCAAAGGCAGCCGTGGGGGCCGGCCTTTGCCCTGCCCCCCAGCCATGACCGGAGAATGGGGCCTTTTCTGCCCTGGCCAGTGATAGCAGGAAGTAGGGGTGGAGCCAGCGATGGGAGCTGGGAAGGGTCGAAGCTGGCAGTGCGTGGAGCTAGGGGGTCCCTTGCCTGGGCCTAAAGTGGAGCCGGTGATTGCGGGGCGCTGCAGCCTGCGGGTCCCCGCTGCCCGGCCGGGCGCCTCATTGGCAGCACAAGATGTATGAGGAGTTCCTCAAGCAAGGTCTCCATCTCGAGTCCCTGGACCTGGAGAAGTGGGGAGCGCCTGAGGGTGGCCGACACCCTGGAGCCCATGCAGTTTGAAGATGGAGAAGATTGTGGTGCAGGGGGAGCCCGGCGACGACTTCATCATCACGGAGGGCACAGCCTCTGTGCTGCAGCACCGGTTTCCCCGAAGGAGGAGTACTTGGAAGTGGGGGGTCTCGGGCCCTCCGACTACTTAGGGGAGATCGCACTGCTCCTGAACCGCCCCGGGTGGCCACCGTGGTGGCCCGCGGGCCCCTCAAGTGAGTGAAGCTGGACCGGCCCCGCTTCGAGCGCGTGCTGGGGCCCTGCTCTGAGATCCTCAAGCGGCAACATCCGGCGCTACAACAGCTTCAATCTCCCTCTCCGTCTGAGCCCTGCCCCAGCACCCGCTTCCCGCCTGTGGTGGCTCCTCCGTGTCCGTGTCCGGGGCGGCGAGGGGCTGGGGTCCCACGGGGTGGGGCGCCGCCCTCTCTCCAGACTCCCGTGTGGAACGAAGCAGTCCCCTGTGCATTTGAAGTCAAGGGCAAATGGGCCCCCCGACTGAGGAGCAGCCACTGCCCTCCCCCCCGCACCCCATATCTCCAAGCTCTGTGGGCTCATCTTAGGGACCCCTCCACCCTCCTGCGTGCTCACCCCGTGGTGGGAGACGAGGACCCGGCCACCTCTGTGTCCAGGTCACCAGGTCGAACGCGGGCGAGGGTGTCCCAGCGGCGACCCGCAGGCCCCGGGGCTCCGAGCGGGAAGTCGAGGCTGAGGGAAGAGAGGGCCCCGCCCCCAGGGGGTCCTGTGGGAGATGCTCCAGGTCAGGGCCGCCCAGGAAGGAGGAGCCGCCTGCAGGTGACCCCCACCTACAGAAGCGGCGGGCACTCACCTGTCTTGGAAAGCCTTTGTCAGGTCTGGGGCACTCGTCAGGTGCCGGTTGGTCCCACTGTCGCCCCCGGCCGGCGGGCTGAGGCGCCCAGGACAGAGGAGACCTTGTGCGTGAGTTTAGGACTTGCCGAGGCGGGTGAGCGCTGTTCTCCTGTTTGCAGAGCCGCTCCTGGGCCCCGAGTGGGAAGGGGTCCCAGACGACTCTGGATAAAGTTGTCAGGACCACGACCCGGCGGCGGGGGCCTCGCCCTGCGCAGTCCACCGCCTGAGCTCAGGCCCCAGGGCCCACACCCCCAATCACCGGCTCGGACACCCCCCATCGATGCATTTTCAATCCAGCAACACCCCGAGCCAGGCCAGGAGGGCTCAGCCACTGCAGGCCGCTTGGCAGCTTCTGGTGGCCCCGGAAACAGTGGAAATAGTGCCGTGAGCCCGACGTGCTCCTGCCTGTGCCCATCTGGGTGCCAGCGTGTGGCTGTGGCGTGGGTGACTGTGACATGTACCCGTGTGTTTATCCGTGTTCCGTGCTGCATGTGCCATTAAATGTGCGATGAAGCACGTGCGGGGCAGAGCGGGAGATCGTGGGGAGCTGGGAGTTCCCTGCCCAGGCCTAATGCCTCGTCCAGAGGCGTTAGGCCTGGACAGGGGCGGATCCTGCAACTGCGGGAGCTGGGGGATCCCCTGCCCAGGCCTGACACCTCTGCCGGAGGCCTCAGGCCTGGGCAAGGGGCCGATCAGGCGATCAGAGGGTGATGAAGGTCAACTCCTCTGGCCGAGGCATCAGGCCTGGGCGGGGGGCGGAGCCAGCAATTGGAGGGGGCTGGGGGTCCCCTGCCCAGGCCTGATGCCTGGGCCAGAGGCATCAGGCTTGGGTGGGGGTGTGGAGCAAGCGATCAGAGGGAGATGGGGGTCCCCTGCCCAGGCATGATTCCTGGGCCAGAGGCATCAGGCCTGGGCGGGGGTCAGAGCCAGTGATCGGGGGAGATGGGGGTCCCCTGTCCAAGCCTGACACCTCTGGCGGAGGCGTCAGGCCTGGGCAAGGGTCCGATCAGGCAATCAGAGGGTGATGGGGGTCGACGCCTCTGGCCGAGGCATCAGGCCTGGGCAAGGGTGGAGCCGGTGATGGGGGAGAGAGGGGGGTCCCCTGCCCAGGCCTGAATCCTGGGCCAGAGGCATCAGGCCTGGGCCAGGGGCAGAGCCAGCAATCAGAGGGGTCTGGGGGTTCCCTGCCCAGGCCTGATGCCTGGGCCAGAGGCATCAGGCCCGGGCTGGGGGCAGAACCAGTGATGGGGGGAAACGAGGGTCCCCTGCCCAGGCCTGACGCCTCTGGCAGAGGCGTCAGGCCTGGGCAAGGGGCTGATCCTGCGATTGGAGGGTGATGGGGGTCCCAGTATGTGAGAGGGGGCAGGCTGGGCTGAGGGACACTCCCCCCTACACACACACACCCAGTGCATGAATTTCGTGCACCGGGCCCCTAGTCCTATATAATAAAATGGTAATGTGCAAATAGACTGACCAACAGAACAACCGCACAACCAGTCACTATGACGTGCAGTGACCACCAGGGGGCACGGCAGCAGGCGGCAGAATGCGGCATGTGGGTGTGTCAGCCATGGCTGGATGGTGGAACAGGTTAGTGGGGGCACCAGACCAAGGCGGGGTGCTGGTCACTGTCATCAGGGTGAGCCTCTGGTACTTACTAAAAATTCTTTGCTCCCACATGTTGTGGTCCTACCCAGCACTCGCACCTGCTGTTGGCACTGGCCCCACTCACACCTGCTGCCGGCACCTGTCACCGGCCTAATTGCTTGGCGCTGTCAGCGGGTGTGTGTGACAGCTGCTGGCCCTATTTGCTCCTGAGGCGTTCACACTTCCCCCTGCTCCTGAGGGGCGATCCGGGCAGCAGCTGCCACTCACACCCACTAATAGAGCTGGCCCTGATCGCACCCGCTGCTGGCATCAGCCCCAATCGCTCCATGCCATCAGCGAGTGCAAGTGGGGCTGGTGCTGTCAGCACATGGGAGTGGTGGTGGTGGAAGCAGGGCTTCTGGCAGACAGGAGACGGGGGGCGGGGGGGGGGGCGCCATGGCAGTAGGGGTTGGACAGCGGCTCAGACGATGGGCCAAGACCTGCTCCTGTGCCCACCGCAGTCTCGAGGCCCACAGTTTCTTTCAAGGTTCACGAATTCATGCACTGGGCCCCTAGTACAGAATAACATTGAAAAAACAGGGGGTGGAATACCTCCTCTCTGGTTCCAGGTGTGTCACTGCAGCTTGGCAGCTCCTGCATTAAGCCTCTGGCCCCTGGTTGTCAGTGCCTGTCATAGCTACCAGTTGGACAGTTAGACAGTCAGCCGGTCACTTAGGTTTTTATATATATAGATTTATGTATTTTTTAATTTTTTTTTATTTAGAGAGAAAGAAAGATTGATTTCTTGTTCCACTTATGTATGCTTTCATTGGATACTTATTCTATGAGCCCTGTCTGGGGATCAACCCACAACCTTAGCGTTTCCTGACAATGCTCTAACCAACTGAGCTTCCCAGCCAGAATGGTATTTTTATTTTTGCTTTTGAGATTATTTTTGTTGTTGTTGTTGACATTATTAGGGATGTGATACTTCTTTTTCTTATGTAAATTTTGCCCACTCCTAGACATATCAGGGATTTTTCATTTTTTATTGTGATGGGCTGTTTTTCCATTATCATTATAAATGTTTATTGTATTAATATCTCTACATTTGATAATCAGACTGAAGAAAGCTGTAATTTTGTAACTGGTGAAGGAATTGAGAGTTTATGGCAGTTCTTCAGGAAAGGCAAACTGAATGGTAAAGATTTCACCAGAAAGATATTGAGAAATGTTATGATGCAGATGGAAAAACAAATAAAGTAAAATGCAAGCAAGAGGGGTTGTTTTTATTGAAGAGTAAGATAATCACTAAAAATAAAGTTATATAAAATGGCTATTTTCCCCCCACAAATCGCATTAGTCAAATTTTTCTGTAATTCGTTTACTGAATTATCATCTTCACCATTATGAAGCCTCTTGTGCTCCATTCATGTTCCATATTCTTTAAGATTCACAAACTTAAAGTCTAAATACTCATTTCCCCTTGCTTCCTTCTTTCTCTATCAGCAACTCCTGTCTTTCCATCTTTATACCATGTCTTAGGAAGATAAAATAGGTTGACTCCATATTCCATAGAAACTGGTATAAACATGTGAGTGCATAGAGAGACTCCTTTTAGTGTACTTCTTGATCCAGCAACTCCAATTGGACCATACCTGCTACGGTGGGTGAAACACACAGGAGCAGGAGCTGCCCCATAGCAATGGCTAATGCAAACCCAGCTAACACAAAACTCACCACATTCCGACTACATTTGCTAATGATTTCAAGTGCTAGCCAAAAGGAAAAGTAACAGAAACCAACACTGCACAAAATGCACCAGAAAAATGTGAAAGTTTGGCAAACACATCTTACAGCAAGACAAATACATAGGTTTTAATTTATTCTTCTGAGGCCATTCATTGCCATTTTGTTCTTTGTTGCTTGAGTAGTTCACAAAATTGCTTGGAAATGGAAGCTCAGAAGTTCAAATCCAAGCATAAAACACACAAGGCCATACAAACCTAAAGGTCAAAGCTGAGAAAGCATCTTAAAAATAAGAGATAAACAACCTATCACCAAAGGAGACAAACATTTTGATGAATTGCTGGCTTCTCACCAAAATAATGGAAGTCAAGGATCTGTAGGATAACATATTCAAAGTTATTAAAGAAAAAAATGGCCTGGCTGGTGTGGCTTAATGGTTGAGCATCAACTTATGAACCAGGAGGTCATGGTTCGATTCACGGTCAGAACACATGTCCAGATTGTAGGCTCAATCCTCAGTAGGGGGTGTGCTGGAGGCAGGCGATCAATGATTCTCTCTCATCATTGATGTTTCTATCTCCCTCTTCCTCCCTTTTCCTCTCTCTGAAATCAATAAAAATATATTTTCTAAAAAACAAGGAAAAGTTTAAAAAAGAAAAAAGCTGTCTGACCATGTATTATTCTATATCCAGCAAAATTATTCTTTAAAAGAAGGCATATTAAAGACATTCCCAACAAAGACTGAAAATATAATTATATAAAGTGTAGTTATAGCACTGTATTGTTGAGTTGTAACACATACACATACTACAAATGACAATAATAGCAGAAATAGAAGAAAAGAAGTTACTAGAATAAAGGTAATACATTTTACCAGAATTAAATTTGTATTATTTCGAAGTATACTGTGATAAGTTGATGTGTATTATCTTCACTAAAATGTAACTTAAATTAAAAAATGAACATAGGGATTATAATAGAATCAGGGGCATAGAAAGGGAATGGACTGACTATTCTTGGGGGGGAAAGGGGTGTGGGGGATGTGGGAAGAGACTGGACAAAAATCACGCACCTATGGATGAGGACAGTGGGTGGGGAGTGAGGGCGGAGGGTGGGGTGGGAACTGGGTGGAGGGGAGTTATAGGGGGAAAAAAAGAGGAACAAATGTAATAATCTGAACAATAAAAATTTAATTAAAAAAATGAACATAGGGACCATTTTACCATTGGGAAAAACAGAAAACAAAAAGAGAAATAGCAGATATTAAAAACAACTATATAAATATTAAATATGAAGGAACCATACCCTACAACTCAAATAACATAAGAGATTGCCAGACTGGGTTTTAAAAAGACAAGATTCAGCTGATAAAGGACTTTTATTCATAATATGTGATTTCTTAAAATAAATAAGACAAACAACCCCCAAAGGGGTTGGGAGTCATATATTTGAATATATATCCCTCCAAAGATACACAAATGGTAAACAGCATAGGAGAGAACACGCATTATCACTTGTGCTAGGGAAATGTAAATTATATCTGCAATGTGATACTGCTTCATATCCACTAGACGGGGCCTCAGCAAAAAGACAGATTAAAAGGGGTGTGGAGTGAAGTAGATGAATGATGATGAAAGGCAACTTGAGTTGGGGTGGTGAACACACAGTACGATATACAGATGATGGTGTACTGTGGATCTGTATACCAGAAACCTATATAATTTCACTGGCCAATGTCACTGCAATACATTCAAATTAAAAAAAAAAAGACAGACTGTAAGAAGTACTACTGTACAAGATGCGGAGACACTGGAACCCTCAAACACAGGTGGTTGGAGTACAGTATTATATAGTTAGTTTGGAAACAATTCCTCAGGTTCATAAAAATTACCACATGACTCATCAACTTTAACCTTAGAAGTCTACTAAGAGAAATGAAACACAAATCCACACAAAGACATGTACACACACATACATATACACACACAAAGAGGGAGAGGGGGGAAGGGAGGAGAAGAAAAATAGAGAAGAGGCAATCAAAAAATTGGGCAAATGAACAAAACTGATGATCCTCAGGATGCCCGGGCCCGCTTCTGCTCCTCCCTCGCTCTCCCTCCCGGGCCTTGAGGTCCTCCACCAGCTTGTCCTCCATGATGCTGGCGCGCAGTGGAAGAAGCCCTCCACCCTCCTGAAGAAGTTGGGTCGTCCTGGCGGTCAGCCGCTGCCTGGCTGCAGTGTCACCAGGAAGGTGGCGGGAGCTGCAGCCCGATGCCTCGCCCAGGCAGTGGGACATGGCGGGGGTGGAGGAGAAGTTCGAGAGGCTCGGGACCAGGGGAGGGAGGGATGGCCCTGCAAGGGCTGCCCTTTTAAGCCGCAGCTTCCTGCCCTCAGGAGCGGTCCCTCCCCTTGGCGCCCACTGCCTACCCGGGAGGAAGGACTTTGGGCTCCGGGCCAAGGTGGCGGGTGAATGGCAGGGGGTGGGGCGGGCGGCCCTGGCCTCCCTGGAGCCTTGCCTCCTCCTCCTCCATGGCCTCCCAGGCCTCCCTGGCGATGGTGCCTGCAGGCCAGGCTGCACGACCCCAGATTTTTATTTTGTTTTCCTCTTCAACATTTTTGACACTATTCTAATAGTTTTATTCAGTATTGAAAGCTTTTAAGGAAATTTTGGCTATTTTTGTACAAAACGGTTTTTTGAAAAAATACTTGTTAACTTATTCTATTTTAACCTGCCAAATTCTATAAAAAGTTAAGAAATAAAAAGAAAAGAAAAGAAAATGACAAGCCTCACTGCATGGCCCACGTGACTGTGCAAGCCCCACGTGACTGTGCAAGCCCCATGCGGACCCAAGCAGATTGCCGTTGCCGGGCATGCGCACTTGAGCCTTGTCAGTTGCTGCGCATGCGCCTTGCTGCCAGCATCCTGGGAGGAGAAGGAGGGAGAGGCGGCCGTGTTCCTGCGTCACGTCCTTTCTCCCATTGAGACTGAACTGGTAGGTGCAGAGAGCAGCACCCCCAGGACTCTAACGAGCATGGGAGAGTGGGAGGAGGAGCCCGGGCTTGGTAGGGGCGGAGTGCGGGTTCTGTGGCCTCCTAGGGGGAGGGCCCGAGGGCAGGGCCTTTCTCCTCTCAGGCATCATGGCCGCCGGGGCCCAGGGAGTCCCCGCGTGACCTGGACAAGGAGGGTGGTGGGCCCGGGAGGACAGGAGTCAGTAAAGAGTCTGGGTCCTGTGAGCACCAGGAGCGGGAACACAGAATCCAGAGTTGTCCTTGGGGCCCTGGGCAGGAGGTGGGGCGGTGGTAAAGGAAGGGCCTAGAAAGGGGAAGGCCCTGGGACCACAGCCGCCGGGGGAACGCAGTGCGCCAAGCAGAGGCCAAGGGAGAGGCGGGCACAGCCGCTGCACCCCCGCTGGCCAGCTCTGCCTCCGTGCCCACAGCACGGGGCGGCGTGCAGAGCCTCGGGCCTGTCTGCGGTCCAGCTGAGCTCTATTTAAGGGGAAATGGGCCTCTTCACCGGGAGGGCGGCAAGAGCAACCATCTTGCAGCATTTTTTCCTAAATGTCTTCATACGGGGGATCCAGTTGTGAGAGCAGCCCTCGCCTTTGTCACCCGCTGGAGAGGATGACCCTGCCAGAGGGTCATGACATGATGTCTTCGCAAGCCCATGTGCTTGGCATAACCAGAAAGCCTGTGCACATATTTTTAAAGTACTTTAACAGTAAAAATAAAAGAAAGAAATCATTTAGCCAAGAAAGTGGTATAGCTATTCTTTTATAATTTATCCTAAACCAAAATGTTCTACTTCCAGTGTGAAATATGAGTTGGCGTGTAAGTGCAAGATCCTTGTGGAAAAGAATACTAGGAGAAGATGAAGAGTCTCCCCAGCCAGTTGAACCCATGGTTGTGAGTCCTGCAGTATTTGGTGTTGTGTATTACCAAACATTTAGTTTTCTGAAAGTCCTGTGTAAAAAAAATAGATAAAGTGGGAAAAGCTTCAGTTCTGGTAAGGAGAAGGAAGCACTGATCCAGGATAATTCCATAGGAAGGTTTCATTGTTTTAGGAGAATTCCATTCATTGGCTTCAGTCTTTTCCAACGTTGGAGTAAACTTTGGTTCATCTATATTTATAAAAGACTAAGTGACCGTCCCAACCGAAAAAACCTAATGGACCACGGAACAGGCTGTGTGGGGTGACCAGTCTGGCAGGGGGGTTAGTGAGGGACGACCAAATGACTGAGCAGCAGGCTGTGTGGGGCAACCAGGCCGGCGGGGGGGGGGGGGGGGGCAGTGAGGGGCGATCAGGGAGGCAGGCAAGTGAGCAGTTAGGAGCCAGTGGTCCTGGATTCTGAGAGGGATGTCCAACTGCCAGTTTAGGCCCGAGGGATCAGGCCTAAACTGGCAGTGAGACATCCCCGAGGGGTCCTGGATTGGAGAGGGGGAGAGAGTGCAGGCTGGGCTGAGGGGACTCCCCCCCCTTCCCCCGCATGAATTTCATTCATTGGCCTCTAGTCCTATCTAATAAAAGAGAAACATGGTAATTAGCCATACCTCCGCTACCCTTCCCATTGGCTAATCAGGGTGATATGCAAATTAACTGCCAGCCAAGATGGTGGCCAGCAGCCAGGCAGCTTGAAGCTAACATGAGGCTTGCTTGCTTCAGTGACGGAGGACTCCAACGTTCTCTGCCTGCCGCTGCCGGCCTCTGAGCTTGCAGTTTGAAACATTGTTACAAATATAGAAGCTAAACAAAACTCCAGAAACCTGCTTTCAGCCAGCCGGGATCTCAGAGCTGGAGTTGAAACAGTGTTTCGATTATAGAACCGAAAAAAACCAGATACCTGCTTTCAGCAGTGGAGGCCTAAGAGCTGGAGCCAAGCCTCAGAGCTAAAGCTGGCCCAGAATTAAAAAAAAAGAAAAAAAGGAGCGGTTGGGAGCTTCAGTCACCCGCCAGCCTGAAAATAGCCCTCAGCCCCTCACCCAGACTGGCCAGGCACCCCAGTGGGGACCCCCACCCTGATCCAGGACACCCTTCAGGGCAAACCAGCCGGCCCCACCCATGCACCAGGCCTCTACCCTATATAGTAAAAGGGTAATATGCCTCCCGGCACTGGGATCAGCGGAGCCACGAGGCCTCCCGGCACCGGGATCAGTGTGACGGGGCAGCGCCCAAACCCCCTGATCGCCCTGCAGCTCTGTGTGTGACAGGGGGCGGGGCCACAACCTCCCTATCCACCCTGCTCTGCTCGGGACAGGGGAAGGCGCCCCAACCCCCTGATGGGCCCTGCTCTGTGCGTGACAGGAGGTGGCGCCGCAACCTCCCCATCGACCCTGCCTTGAGTGTGACGGGGCGGTGCCCCAACCCCCCAATCGGCCCTACCCTGAGCGTGACTGAGGGTTGCATTGCAACCTCCCGATCTGCCCTGCTCTGTGCATGACAGGGGGCAGCGCCCCAACTCCCCAATCGGCCCTGCTCTGAGCCTGACCAGGGGCTGTACCTAGGGATTGGGCCTGCCCTCTGCCACCTGGGAGCAGGCCTAAGCCAGCAGGTCGTTATCTCCCGAGGGGTCCCAGACTGCGAGAGGGCACAGGCCGGGCTGAGGGACACCCCCCCCCCCAAGTGCACAAATTTTTGTCCACCGGGCCTCTAGTATGTTTTATAAATACCACCACTTGTTTGATACCTTTAAACATCTTGAAAAAAATGTAAAAGACAATGTGGGAAAAAGTAGCTTCATGAAGAAAGAGGAAAGCTTCCTATTTGTTAGTGAGGCACACTGTCACATCCTCTAAATCTGTGTAATGCAAGACCAGGTAGGAAAGACAAAAGGGGGAAATTTTGCATCTTTGTGTTTTTATTTCATTGCCTCTACTAGATGGGGTGAGTAGAGGGAATGTTAGGTAGCAAAGAGTGGATGTGATGTGAATAGGAGCACAAAATTAAGAAAGCAGTTTTAGAAATCTTGGAAAATTCTGTTTCTATACTAAAACAAATTAAGCAGGATTTGCAACAATTTTATGACCTGTAAAATAAACACATGATAAAATAAACACAAAATGTTTTTATTGATTCAAGTTATAGCAATTCAATATCATGAAATTAATGAAAATAATCTTTTTCATGAATAAGCTAATAATAGTATCCTTAATATCAAACTTTTATCAAAGGTTGAAGAAAGAAAAGAGCAGACAAATAGTAAGAGGGAAGTGTCAAGAAACATGTATGATGGGGCTGGTGATGACAGTGACAGTGTTGGAGTGAGACAGAAAAGCAACAGTGAACAAAGTGATAAGCAGCAGCTTCCTATTGTGGTGAATGAAGATTCTGATAGGTAAGCCTATAGCAATATATAGCAGTAGGTAATTATTTTTTTCCTATAAACAAATTCTAGTTTGAGCTAGTATTCACGATTAACAAATTTTATATTTTTACTAGAGAAATTGAACCCTGCTTGGTAATCAAAAAAAACAAACAAAAAAAAACCACACAAAACAAGTCAGCAAACAATAAGATGCCATTTTTTTGGAACTTATAATGATTATTGTATTTAAAAAATAAAAACAAGAATTGGTCCATGGGAGCAAAAGTCATTCTCTTGCATTATTGGTAGATGAAATCGGGTAATTGAGCTTGTTTCAAATTGTCAAGTATGTCATTCCTTTATCACAATAGCTTCACTTCCAGAACTAGATTCTCCATGAAAACATGACTTGTATAAACAATCACATGCACAGTCTGAGGACATCTACACTAATAAAAGAGAAAAATGGTAATTGGCGTACGACGCTACCCTTTTCATTGGCTAATCAGGGCTATATGCATATTAACTGCCAACTAAGATTGGCAGTTAACTGCCAACTAAGATTGGCAGTTAACTGCCAACTAAGATTGGCAGTTAACTGCCAACAAGATGGCGGTTAATTTGCATATGTAGGCACAATGCAGGGAGGCGAAAGGGAAAACAGGAAGAAGCCCCCTGCCACTGACAGTGATCAGAAAACCAGGGGGGAGCTAAGAGCTGGGGGGCAGGGCAAAGGCGGCCCTGGGGCCGCCTTTGCCCTGCCCCCCAGCCATGATCGGAGAATCAGGCGCCTTTGCCGCCCTGGCCAGTGATAGCAGGAAGTAGGGGTGGAGCCAGCGATGGGAGCTGGACACGGTCAAAGCTGGCAGTCCCGGGAGCTAGGGGTCCCTTGCCTGGGCCTTAAGCGAAGCCCACAATCGCGGGGCCGCTGCAGCTGCGGGTCCCCGCTGCCCGGGCTAGACGCCTCAGCCAGAGGCGTCCTGCAGGGGCAGGGCCGGAGCCCACGCGATCGCGGCGCCCCCTGCTGCCACTGCAGGTTCCCGCTGCCCGGGCCGGATGCCTAGGCCAGAGGCGTTAGGCCTGGGCAGGAGCCTGCAACCGCGGGGAGCTGGGGGTCCCCTGCCCAGGCCTGACACCTCTGCCGGAGGCCTCAGACCTGGGCAAGGGGCCGATCCGGTGATTGGTGATCGGAGGGTGATGAGGGTCAACTCCTCTGGCCGAGGCATCAGGCCTGGGCGGGGGGCAGAGCCAGCAATTGGAGGGGGCTGGGGGTCCCCTGCCCAGGCCTGATGCCTGGGCCAGAGGCATCAGGCCTGGGTGGGGGGTGGAGCCGGGGATTGGGGGGATATGATGGTCCCCTTGCCCAGGCCTGAAGCCTGGGTCAGAGGCATCAGGCTTGGGCGGGGGGTGGAGCAAGCAATCAGAGGGAGATGGGGGTCCCCTGCCCAGGCATGATTCCTGGGCCAGAGGCCTCAGGCCTGGGCGGGGGCCAGAGCCAGTGATCGGGGGGAGATGGAGGTCCCCTGTCCAAGCCTGACACCTCTGGCGGAGGTGTCAGGCCTGGGCAAGGGGCCGATCAGGCGATCGGAGGGTATGGGGGTCAACGCCTGAGGGCTCCCAGTATGTGAGAGGGGGCAGGCTGGGCTGAGGGACACCCCCCCACACACACACACCCAGTGCACAAATTTCGTGCACCGGGCCCCTAGTTTATTATATGTGATTATGCATATAAAACATACAGTAGGTCATTATATGTATTATACATATGTAAACAATATGATATAGATGTTAAGGATATATGTTATACATATATACATTAGGAATATTTATGTAATATTACGTGTACATATGTATGTTAAGTATATTAATTACAACAACTGTCCTGGGATTCAGTCCTTTAGCTTTTTTCTCATGACTTTAATATATACCAGTATACTAATGATCTTCAAATTTATATCTCCAGCACAGATCTCTCTCCTTAATTCCAGACCTCTATATGAAACTGACTACTTGATATCTTTTTTAAGTAGCTATTGGGTGTTACAGACGTAAGATGTCCAAAATTGAACTACTGATCATCTTTCCCACACCTGCCCTTCAAGTGGTCTTTTCTGTTTGAATTAATGACAGCTCTTCAATTGCTCTGCCAAAAACTTGGTGTCATTCTTGATTCTTGTCTTTCTCTTTATCTTAAACCTCACATCTAATCTGTCAGCAAATCTTGTTAGGTTATCTTCAAAATACAGTAAATCCCTTAAAGTAGAAAGTCAATTACATTTAATAAAATAGGTTTTCTGAATGTGTATGTTAAAAAATTGACACATTTGTTTACCTGCTTACATAGACACATTTTATGATTAAAATTAATTATGTATGAAAAGTTTAATTTCACAGAAAAATTTTCTACATATATGAGTGCTTATGTAGAAACTAGTTTTGAGGCTGTAGTAAACAAGTATGCAATCTAAATCAAAATAAACATTTTTCTGAAAGTACACTTTAATTACATTTAACTAAACAAATAATGTTCTTAAAAAAATTAAATTCTATAAGACAACAAACATTTTTTTCTATTTAATCTTCTTTGGATGATTACGTATCCAGACACACACATTGCGGTGTGACATTCATGTTTGATGTCAAGGTGACTGCTTTAGGTAATCCTGCTGTGAAAAAACTGTCAGGTTTTGTTTGAACTTTGAGTTCTGCTGTGTTTTATCATTAACTCTCTAAAAGTTCAAAAATGTGTGTAATAAAGCTGCATTTCATTATCTGATGAATGTTATTAGATTGTCAAGATGGGATCTACTAGTAATCACTGATAACTTTATATTTGGGGCATGTTGTTTCTTTTTCCTCATCTCCCAAGGTCATCGCCTCATCTGCTATTTCACTTTCATTCACAGTGTGATACCCAGGGTCACCTTCATCTTCATACCACTCTAAAACATCTTCCTCAGCTGCTGCTTCTCCACCAAAATTATGTTGTCCTACAGTAATCAGTAACCTACAACCCCTCTAAATGCAAGTCTGCCTTCGTCCTCAAACAAATTCTTCTAACCTTTTTCCAATGTTTGGACTTCTTTTCATGCTCCAGCAAAATTTAAAAATTGCTGATTTTAATCTGTAACTCTTTAAGTTTTGTACAGTACATGGTCCTCTTGTATCTTCATCAGTATCTTCATCCTGCAATACAACCATTACTTCCTCTAAAAACTTTTTGTTATATATTCAGTTGGTTGCCAGGATTATCCCCATGTCCATGGGCTGCATGAGTGATGTTGTATTGTTTTGGCAAAAACATACGTCTACTTTTGCCATCTTCTTGCAATTCTGGTACAATTTTCACAAATAAATGTGATACATTACATAAACAAATTGAGACAAAAGTCACATGATCATATTAATAGACACAGAAAAAGCATTTGACAAAATCTAATACTCATTTTTGATAAATACTCTCAACAAATTGGAATAGTGGGAATAGAGAGATAAAGGGAGGGAGGGAGAGGGAGACATGGATGTGCCAGGGAAACATCCACAGGCACCCCAACTGGGGGTCAAATAGGAAACCTGGATAGGTGCCCTAATTTGGAATTAAACTCACATTTTTGTGTTCAGAATGGTGCTCCAACTAATTGAGCTATCCAGCCTGGCCTAATCAAATGTTTTCTGTTTAATAGTTGCTTCCCAGCTCTGCCAGTGTGGCTCAGTGTCTGATTGTCAACTTATAAACCAGATGGTCATGGTTCATTCCCCTTGGGTCCATGCAGAAGGCAACTGATCAATGATTCTCTCTCTTCGTAGATATTTATATCTCTCCCTTTGCCTCCTTCTCTGAAATCAATAAAAAATATTTTTAAAAAGTTGCTTCCCATCAGCTATGTTCAAAGTGAAAAGTATTTCCTATTCTGTAGCTAGAGACTTATTTTTGAAGTTTGGGTCAAGAGGAATTTTTTAATCATTGCTCTCAGGAGGATTCTCCCTCCCATTTTTAATATGGTTTTATTGATTTCAGAAAGAGAGGAAGGGAAACATCAATGATGAGAGAGAATCATCATTAGCCTGCCTCATGCATGCCCCCTATTGTGGATCGAGCCTGCAACCCAGGCATGTGCCCCTGATCAGAATCAAACCTGGTTGTCAAGGGCGGGGGGAAAAAAAGGAGACATATGTAATACTCTTTGTAATACTTTAAGCAATAAAAAGAATAAAATTAAATTAAAAAAAATAAAAATAAAAAAATAATAAAAAAAAAGAATCAAACCTGGGATCCTTCAGTCCACAGGCCAATGCTCTCTCCATTAAGCCAAACCAGCCAGGGCCATGTGTTTTCTTTAAGTTCTGCGTGGTTGTAATGGTCCCCAAATTTATACTAATAAAAGGGAAATATGGTAATTAGAACAGACATCTTTTGGACGTCCTTCCAGACAAAGTCGCAGTGGCTGCAAGGGCCAAGGCTCAGGTTGGCAGTGGTAGCAGCAGCAGGGTAATGGGGGCAGTCCCTTCCCCTGATCCGCCAGGTCACCTCCCACAGAGGGAGCTGAGGCAGAGGAAGTTAGGGTTGATCAGGCCAGCAGGGGGGCAAGTTAGGGTTGATCAGCCCGCAGGGGGCCAGTTGGGGGCAGTCAGGCTGGCAGGAGGGACAGTTAGTGGTGCTCAGGCTGGAAGGGGGAGCAGTTGAGGGCAATCAGGCCAGCATGCAGAGTGTTCAGAGGCGATCAGGCAGGCAGGCAGATTAGGGTCAATCAGGCAGGCAGGCAAAGGTAGTTAGGGGCAATCAGGCAGGCAGGCAGTTGAGCAGTTAGGAGCCAGCTGTCCCAGATTGTGAGAGGGATATCCAATTGCCGGTTTAGGCCCGATCCCACAGGGATCCCCAAGGGGTCCCCAATTGGAGAAGGTGCAGGTTGGGCTGAGGGAAACTTTCCCCTCTGTGCACGAATTTCGTGCACCAGGCCACTAGTCCTATATAATAAAAGGCTAATATGCAAATAGACCGAACGGTGGAACAACTGGAACAACTGAACAACCAGTCACTATGACGTGTGCTGACCACCAGGGGCCATGTGTGGAACATGATGGGCATTGCTGCAGTGGGATGGTGGAGCAGTTGAGTAGGGGTGCTGGGCGCTGTTAGTCGGGAGAACCTCTGGTGGTTACTGAAAATTCTTTGCTCCCTCCTACCATAGTCCCTCCCGGTGCTGGCACCTGCTTCTGGCATTGGTGATGCTGTCAGCGTGTGGAAGTGGAGGCGGCAGTGGGAGCGGGGCTGCCAGCAGACAGGGGACCGGGGGCCATGGTGATAGGGGCCAGGCGGGGGTGCAGAGGATGGGCTGAGACCAGCACCTGTGCCTACCGCAGCCTCGCAGCCCACAGTTCCTTTCAAGGTACACGATTTCATGCTCTAGGCCCATAGTCATTATATAAATGCCTTCCTTGTGTCTTGTTACAGTTTGTGGCTTAAATTCTGTTTTGTCAGATATAAGGATAGCTACAAATGTTCTTTTTTGGTTTGCACTTGCAAGGAATATATATTCAATCTCTTCAGGTTGAGACTTGAAGTGTCTTTAAGCATGACTTGAGCTCTGGCCCATGTGGCTTCTATGGTTGGAGTGCCATCCCTTATACCAAAAAGTTGTAAGTTTGATTCCAGATCAAGGCATATACCTAGATTGTGGGTTCCATCTCTGTCCTAGGTACATAATGGTGTTCTCTCTCACAGCGATGTTTCTCTGTCTGTCTGTCTGTCTTTCTCTCCATTCCCCTCTGGTGAGGATTTTTTTTTTTGAAATTTAAGAAAGTCAGTGAATTGAGTCTCTTGTAGGCAGCATATAGTTGGGTCTTATTTAATCCATCAAAACATTCTATGCCTTTTTTTTCCCTTTTATTGAATTTATTGAGATAACTCTGGGTAACGAAAGTATACAGGTTTCAGGAGCACAATTCTATAACACATCATCTGTCCACCATATTGTGTGCTCACCACCCCAAGTCATTCTATGCTTTTTGATTGGAGAATTCAATCCATTTACAAATAAATTATTGACTGTTAACATCTTACTAATGCTGACTTGTTGTTTTATTCCTGTTTTGTATTTCCTTTGTTAGATTCTTCCTCTCTTGCTGACTTCTTTTCAGAATTAAAGATTTTCAGTAGTGTGGTTTGATTTCTGTTCTTTACCTTTTATGAATCTGCTGGAGGTTTTTGTTTTGTGGTTATCATGATGTTTACATAAGATATCATATGAATATAACAGTCTATTTTATGTTGATCAGAGATTCGGTTGTGTTTAACTGCAGATTTAACTTTAAAGAAGAAAAAGAGAAGAGACAAAAAGCTGATCTGTTATATAAAAAGAATATGGTGCAGTTAGGAAAAAAAGAAGGGCAGTCTATTAAAGCATTTGAAATGAACCCCAAAGTTGAAAACACCATTAAAACACAAGTGATGGCATTGGAGACTGTAAGAAGAAATGAGGTAAATTTATCTTTGGTAAAAATTTCTTATATCTAACAGTATTTTGTCAATAATTGTATCCCTTTGATTTAATGTACATTATGACATTTTTAAAAAGCCCAAGATGTTATCTCATTCAAAAAATGAACTGTGACATTTATGACTAAAATTATTAATTTATTACTATCCATGGCGTATAGTAGATGCTCTGTATATGTTTTCTAAATGAAGAAAGGGACAATAAATTGAGTTTAACCATTCACATCATTGTTAATTTGGGCTTTTAAAAATGTTAACATACAGGCTAAATTGCCTTGACACAGTGATAGAATTACTCAAATGTTCATAAACAAATATTATTTCACAATACTGTATTTTTGTTCTATGACATATTTAGCTATCACTTAAGTTAAAATTTTGAGTTTTTTTATGAAGATGAAATATCCTTATGCTTAAAAAGACTACTTCTTTTTAACAGTTTTTAAAGGAGCTGTTCTTAAGCTTTGAACTTTTTGTTAAAAGGTATGAGATAAAAAACTAAACAAAATGTGTCTCTAGGTTGTTGAAGAACGAAATTACACTCAGGGGCAACTTTCTCAAGAACAGAATGCCAGTATATCACAAGATGGAATTCTGACCAAACACCTTTGCAAACCAAAGGAGATAGAAAGAGCTCATAAGAAAGTGAAATCTGAGGTAGTTTATTTAGTCATTTACAAATGTGTGTGAGTATATGTGGGTGTGTAGATATGTAAAATCCAATATGGTACATATGGAAACTATAGATCATTTTAAAAGCATATCTGTGTGTGTGTGTGAGAGAGAGAGAGAGAGAGAGAGAGAGAGAGAGAGAGAGAGGAGAGAGAGAGAGAAGGGGAGAGGAGAGAGATGGATGGCATTTTGGGTCCATTGGATAAAATGATATTTTTCATTCAAATCCATTTGTCTCTCACAGTCAAGTAGTGACATTCACAATGGCCTCATCATAGCAGGAAGCTTTTAATATTTTCCATAGACATTGATGTGTTTTCCATGATCTCAAAGGTATTGCTACCAAGAACAGATGCTCCAGATTTTGGCAGTGATTTCATTTCCTTGATATACTAATAGAGAGGGTAGTTTTCTTTTCCACTGATGGTAAGGAGGAAAAGAATAGCTGGTTCAGGGGTCATATTTTAGATGTCATTCTACCTTTGAGAAAAGTAAAAATTTGTTTTTAGTAGTATTTCATTTTAATACAAGAGATTTTGAATAGAGTGATATAGGGTAATGTACACTTAGTGACAGTTTATTGGTATTTTATTCCTAGTAAAGTAATTCAATACATTTCTACCCATTTCACATTAGTTGCTCTGAACATCATGAACAAGAAATAAAAATTATCCCAGCAAAATAATCTCATGATTTTCTAAGAAGAGCTCTATAAATTTTATTTTTTTCACTATTACTTTTTTGAAATATAAGGCATCTTTTGTGTTTCTATATTCACACTAGAGAAGAACTGAGTATTGGGGCAAGAGCACCAATTGTGGAGTCTGGAGACCTTGGGAAAATATTAAACTTGCTTATCTTTTTAACTCTTCCATTCCAGATTATGATGACTAAATAAGGTCATTGCTGGATGTAGAGGAGTTTAGGACAATGACTAGATTATCAGTTATTAGGAGAGGTAGGTTTTAGTACTGAAAGTATTAGGCAAATAGAATATCTATGTGGTAATCTTGGAAAAAATATTTTAGAAAATTCAGTCTATCCTAATATATGCAGGGTTAATACTCTTACAGTTGGGTAGCTCTATGTTCAGACTGTAATCTCAATTTTTAAGTGTAGTTAGAGTTACTAATCTTTTACTTAATGCATTCTGGGTTTGTGGTGATTCAGAAAAAAATTCCTTCCGAATTCCGAGACTCTTTACACGGTGGTTTATTTTTTACTTAAAAAAATTATAAAGTTATATTAAATTTATGAACTTTGGAGAATTTATGCTTGTATAAAGTGATAAGATTGGATCCATTGCTATTTTTTCCTGAGGGGTAACCACATTGTAACGTTTTTGTTGTTAGCAAAAAGGTTATTCTTTAATTTCACGGGCTATCTTAATATATCATTTCAATTTGTTAGCTAAAAGTCTACTTTGCTTTACTTAGGTTTCTGATAGTTATGAATAAGAAAAAAAGGCTGTTGCATTCAAATGGCATGTTGAAGGATGAAACTGCCAAGCTAACACTAGAAATAGATTAAGTAAAAAATCAGAACCAAGAAAAATGAAATTGGAAAGCAGGAATCCTTATAGGAGAGGCTATTTCACCTACAGAGTGAAAACATGTTGTTTCAAAAGCAAGTGGGTCATGCTCACAACCAAGCTGACAGGAAAGGAAAGAGTCATTAAAATTCAAGATCAGTTTGAAGATGTCATAAAAATATTTAAAGCTGAAAGTGAAAAGCAAAGGCTTATGCTGAATGAAACAAGCAAGGAATTAATCAGTGAATGGCATCATTTAAAAGAAAAAATAGATCAGTGTGGAAATGATAAAGCAGAAAGAGTTGTATGTATCTAGACCAGCCGTGGGCAAACTATGGCCTGTGGGCCGGATCCGGCCCATTTGAAATGAATAAAACTAAAAAAATAAAAAGACTGTACCCTTTTATGTAATGATGTTTACTTTGAATTTATATTAGTTCACACAAACACTCCATCCATGCTTTTGTTCCGGCCCTCCGGTCCAGTTTAAGAACCCATTGTGGCCCTTGAGTCAAAAAGTTTGCCCACCCCTGATCTAGACAGATAACTATTTTCAAATTTCCTCTAAGAAAATTCAGAATAATATTTGATGATGGCTAGATGTTGAATCCAGGTGAATATTTAAAATGTATCTACAGCTATCTATCTTTATCTCTATATCTATCTATCTATCTATCTATCTATCTATCTATCTATCTATCTAAAAGCCAAGCGACCAGAATGATAGAGCAACCGTAATGACCAGAATGACCAATCGCTATGATGTGCACTGCAGCAGCCAACCAGCCCGATCAGGGCCCCAGTAGGCTGCCCCAACCTCCTGTGGCCTGTCCCTCCAGACAGCCCCTCCTGGATTGGCCAGCCAGATCCCACCCATGTACCTATTTGTGCACTGGGCCTCTAATTCTATCTAATAAAAGAGAAACATGGTAATTAGCGTACGTCCGCTACCCTTGCCATTGGCTAATCAGGGCGATATGCAAATTAACTGCCAACCAAAATGGCGGCCGGCAGACAGGCAGCTTGAAACTAACATGAGGCTTGCTTGCTTCAGTGATGGAGGAAACCAACGTTCCCCGCCTGCCTTGCCGGCCTCTGAACTTGCAGTTTGAAACATAGTTACAAATATAGAAGCTAAACAAAATCCCAGAGACCTGCTTTCAGTGAGCCGGGATCTCAGAGCTGGAGTTGATACAGTGTTTCGATTATAGAACACAAACAAACCAGATACCTGCTTTCAGCAGCAGAGGCCTCAGAGCTGGAGTCAGAGCTAAAGCTGGCCCAGAATAATAAAAAAAAAAAAAAAAAAAAAAAACACAGAAAAAAAGGAGCAGTTGGGAGCTTCAGTCACCCGCCAGCCTGAAAACGGCCCTCAGCCCCTCACCAGACTGGCCAGGCACCCCAGTGGGGACCCCCACCCTGAGGGGTGGGTGACCAGCTGCAAACAGCCATCATACCCTCACCCAGGCTGGCCAGGCACCCCAGTGGGGACCCCAGCCCTGAAGGGTGTGTGACCAGCTGCAAACAGCCATCATCCCCTCATCCAGGCTGGCCAGGCACCCCAGTGGAGACCCCCACCCTGATCCAGGACACCCTTCAGGGCAAACCAGCCGGCCCCCACCCATGCACCAGGCCTCTATCCTATATAGTAAAAGGGTAATATGCCTCCCAGCACCAGGATCAGTGGAGCCGCGAGGCCTCCTGGCACCAGGATCAGCGTGACAGGGGGCAGCGCCCAAGCCCCCTGATCACCCTGCGGCTCTGTGTGTGACGGGGTGGGGCCACAAACTCCCTATCCGCCCTGCTCTGTTCGTGACAGAGGAAGGCGCCCCAACCCCCTGATCAGCCCTGCTCTGTGCCTGATAGGGGGGAGCTCCCCAACCCCCTGATCACCCTGCGGCTCTGTGTGTGACAGGCTACGGAGCCCCAACCCCCCTTATGGGCCCTGCTCTGTGTGTGACAGGGGCAGTGCCCCAACCCCCTGATTGGCCCTGCTCTGTGTGTGACAGGGTGGTGCTGCAACCTCCCCATCGACCCTGCCTTGAGTGTGACAGGAGGCGGTGCCCCAACCCCCCAATCGGCCCTACCCTGAGCGTGACTGAGGGTGGCATCGCAACCTCCCGATCTGCCCTGTTCTTTGCATGACGGGCGGTGCCCTAACTCCCCAATCGCCATGCTCTGAGCCTGACCAGGGGCTGCACCTAGGGATTGGGCCTGCCCTCTGCCACCTGGGAGCAGGCCTAAGCCAGCAGTTCATTATCTCCCAAGGGGTCCCAGACTGCGAGAGGGCACAGGCCGGGCTGAGGGACCCCCTCTCCACCCCCCCACCCCGAGTGCACAAATTTTTGTGCACCGGGCTTCTAGTAGATTATAAATGTGTTTATTCTATCAGCTTAAAAGCAGACATTGTATCCAGCAAATGAACAGTAGACCCAAGAGGTGCTCCGTTTGAATAAAGACATTGTGTTGCCCATGAAATTTTAAGAGGTTAAATTATAGATTGTTCATAGATGTAGACTGATATTAATAATTAAGTCTTATACTGATAGAATAATAATTTTTGTCTGTCACCACATTTTAATATTGTTAGGAAGCAGATAAATGGGAATGCTCTTTCCTCAAATGATATTTTCAAATTAAGATTCAGTTAAGTGGATTATCTTGACAATTAAGTTCAGATTTCCCAGATGAACTGAAGTGTAGATGTTGTATGTCATAGTACCTTTCCTTCCCTGGATCCTTGTACATTTAGGGTGACATAGTGTTATTTTTATTCATGCCAATTTGAATTAAATTTGGAAATATTTCCGTCTCAAGTAATATACTCATAGGACCTCTTAGCTTTTGAAAAGCATCAACTTTTCATTCAATCATAATTTTGGACAAAGGTGATGAGTTTTAACAAATCTATACTTGATGTAATCTTTCCACTCTATTTATAATTTTTAATGGTTTTACAAATAATTTGCTAATATTTCTCATGTTAAGGCCTAATTACTATCACTTGGAGCTGTTTGTCCAAGACAGACAGAATTGTAGCTCTCTGATTTCTTAATTTGGCATTGATCTCCATTTCAAACTACTGAGGGGGTAGCAGGATTTATGTGTAGCAGGGAGAGAGGCCAAGGCCAGGTTACTTAGGGCCTTGAAGACCTTGGAATGACTTCCCTTTTCTTTTAAGATAGGAACCTATTGGAAGGATTTGAGCAGGGGATTAAACGTGTGAGGAACTCTGAAATTAATTGAAACCTCAGGTTAAAAAAATAAAAAGGGAAAATGTTCCATAATATTGAATTTACTTCCACTTGATCCACCTACATACCCATTTGTCTTTGAAAAGTCAATAGATTGTAAAGCTTTGAGATTCATCTTGGTTGGTGGTGGGGAGGGGAATTGAGAGTGGGGCTGAGTCAGCTTTTTAAGTACATAATACTATTTAGGCAGAAATACTACATTTTCTGTGATGTTAACCTGATTAAGCCAACAGAAACGTGTATACGAGGAAAAGAAGGTGAACTGTGGGAGATGGTGACATTTTTCCAGTTATAGATTATCCTATCTAATAAAAGAGTAATGTCCAAATTGACCATCACTCCAACACACAAGATGGCTGCCCCCATGTGGACACAAGATGGTCAGCAGGGGAGGGCAGCAAGAGAAGACCAGGCCAGTAGAGGGAGGGCTTGCGGGGGACCAGGCCTGCAGGGGAGGGCAGTTGGGCTGACCAGGCCTGCAGGGGAGGGCAGTTGAGGGAAACCAGGCCAGTGGGGGAGGGAAGTTGGGGGGGACCAGGCCAGCAGGGGAGGGCAGTTGGGGGGACCAGGCCAGCAGGGGAGGGTAGTTGGGGGGGACCAGGCCAGCAGGGGAAGGCAGTTGGGGGGGACTAGGCCAGCAGGGGAAGGCAGTTGGGGGGGACCAGGCCAGCAGGGGAGGGCAGTTGGGGGCAATTGGGCCAACAGGGGAGTAGTTAGGTGTCATCAGGCTGGCAGGGGAGTGGTTAGGGGCTGATCAGGCTGGCAGGCAGAAGCAGTTAGGGGCAATCAGGCAGGCGAGCGGTTGGGAGCCAGCAGTCCTGAATTGTGAAAGGTTTGTCTGACTGCCCAGTTAGGCCCAATCTCCCACCAGGCAGTCGGACATCCCTCGAGGGGTCCCAGATTGGAGAGGGTGCAGGCTGGGCTGAGGGCCATACCCTCCTTTCCCCTTCTCCACACACGAATTTCATGCACTGGGCCTCTAGTGTTAATAATATATGACTCTAACAAAGTATATCCAAGCTGAGCCAAAAGTAGGTTTACAGTTTTTTGTATGGAGAATAATGTTATAATTAGTAAATAACCTACTCACAACTGTATATCTTCTTTTGCCCCATCCCATATGAGAAGTTATATATTATTAATATAATTTAATAATAATGTGATTTATAAAATCAGTAACAGAAATATCTTACTTACTAGGCAGCAGTTGTGAGACAACTTCAAGGAGAACTGGCTGATACCCAAAGAAAACTATCTATGACAGAGGCTTTACTGAAGGCTGAATCACATCATCATATGTGTTCACTACATAAAATACAAGAGTTACAGAAGGAATTAGATGAAAGCAGAAGTCAAGTATGTATGAAATTTAACATGTCATCAGTTAAGCTATAGCTGGTTAAATAATATACAGTGTTTTAGGATACTACTTTTCATGGGCAGGTTTCTATTTTCATTGTGATTAATTTATTATAACTCTATTTAGGGCACATATTTCTTAAGCCCTGAGTTTTATTCTGCTATTTGTATTTTATGTATTTTCTTATAGTATTTACCCTTAGGAAAGTTGAGAATTATGCATCATTCTTCATAGAAGGCAAGAAGCTTTTTTCTCTACAAAACAATATTTTTCAGTGATATCTCCATTATCATTTTGAGACAGCCAGATAAAATCAGAGGGTAATGCTTAATGGAATATTCCAGAAAATTGTATTATGTCTTATCTTCACTTTGGTGAATAGATATTCCTTAGCTTTCAGAATAACTTGTATGGGAAGTTCATTAAACAAACCAATTGAAGTAGGCATATACTTCATTTTCTCTTACTTAGAAATACTATGAAAGCAGGGAAATAATCAGGTCATTGTTATATGGACATCCACAACAGACAATTAAGAAAATTATATCTAGATTTACTAATGGAATTTTCTAAAAAAAAACTGCATTGATATAATTGACATCTAATGATAGAGAAACATGGTAATTAACCGTAACTTCACTACCCTTCCCATTGGCTAATCAGGGCGATAAGCAAATTAACTGTCAGCTAAGATGGCGGCAGGCAGCCAGGCAGCTGAAGCGAACAGGAGGCTTGCTTGCTCCAGTGATGGAGGAAGCCAAAGTTCCCCGCCTGCCACTGCCGGCATCTGAGCTGCAGTCTAAGAAACAATGTTGCAATTATAGAAGCTAAAAAATCCCCAGAAACCTGCTTTCAGCCAGCCGGGCCTCAGAGCTGGAGTTGCAACAGAGTTTCAATTATAGAACCCAAACAAACCCAGATACCTGCTTTCAGCAGCCGAGGTCTCAGAGCTGGAGCCGAGCCTCAGAGCTATAGCTGGCTCTCAGTTCCAGTGACAGCCATAGAAGGTACATAAATCCCAGAATTAAAAAAAAAGAAAAAAAGGAGAGGTTGGGAGCTTCCGTCAACCGCCAGCCTGAAAACGGCCCTCAGCCCCTCACCCAGACTGGCCAGGTACCCCTGTGGGGACCCCAAACCTGAAGGGGGTGTGACCAGCTGCAAACAGCCATCATCCTCTCATCCAGGCTGGCCAGGCACCCAAGCGGGACCCCCACCCTGATCCAGGACACCCTTCAGGGCAAACCAGCCGGCCCCCACCTGTGCACCAGGCCCCGATCCTATATAGCAGGGGTCCTCAAACTTTTTAAACAGGGGGCCAGTTCACTGTCCCTCAGACCATTGGAGGGCCAGACTATAGTTTAAAAAAAAAAACTATGAACAAACTCCTATGCACACTGCACATATCTTATTTTGAAGTAAAAAAACAAAACAGGAACAAATACAATATTTGTATTACATGTGGCCCGCGGGCCGTAGTTTGAGGACCCCTGCTATATAGTAAAAGGGTAATATGCAAACTGACCCTAACAGCAGAAAGATTGGGAATAACTGGTCACTATGACACACACTGACCACCAGGGGGCAGATGCTCAATGCAGGAGCTGCCCTCTGGTGGTCAGGGTGCTTTCACATGGGAGGAGCTCTGCTCAGCCACAAGCCAGGCTGATGGCTGCCAGTACAGCGGTGGTGGTGGGAGCCTCTCTTGCCTCCTCAGCAGCGCTAAGGATGTCCAACTGCAGTTTAGGCCTGCTCCCCGCTGGCAAGTGGACATCCCACGAGGGCTGCCGGGCTGCCAGAGGGATGTCTGATTGCCATCTTAGGCCCAGTCCCCCAGAGAGCGGGCCTAAGCCAGCAGGTTGTCATCCCCTGTGGGGTCCCAGACTTCGAGAGGGCACAGGCCGGGCTGAGGGACCACCCCCCCTCGAGTGCACAAATTTTTGTGCACCGGGCCTCTAGTAGCATATAATTTGCCAATTTAAATTATACAATTCAATATTTTAAACCATATTCATAGAGTTGTACATCTAATTATGACCTCAATAAATTATAGAATATTTTTATCACTCCAAAAACAAACTCCACACCTCTTAGTGATCACTACCAGCATCTCATCTTGCCCTGCACCAGGCAGTAATGAGTCTAATTTGTGGATATTTCATATATATGCAATCACTCAAGTTGCAGTCCTTTGTGATTGACTTTTTTCACTTGATGTCACATTTTAAAAATTCTTTGACATTATAACACATATCATTATTTTATTAATTTATTTTTATTGCTGAACAATACTTCATTGTGCTGCTCAACCATTTATCCATTCATCAGTTGATGGACCTATGTTTTGTTTTTACTTTTTGGCTGTTAATAATTCTACTATGATCATGAGTGTACAAGTCATTGTGTGAACCTAGGTTTTCCTTTCCTGTCCATTGGATTTTAATCCTGTGAGATAACTGGGCTGATTTCAGCATCTCTTCCCTTTCACTCATGCTGCTGTTGGTGAACATCTTAAGGGTAAAGGCGCCCCCAAATTTAGAAAATAACACTAGTACATTCAAAGTAGTACCAATAAGAATCAACATAATATGTACCAGATCAGCTATCTACAAAGGTGATCCGTATCACTCATGGTTTATGAGTATGTGGTTGAGGATATTGTCTCTGAAAGCAAGAAGGGAGAAAGTAATAAAAAGTACAGATGACCTTAGTAAAGGAATCAAGGCTGGAAATGTGGATTAGGGAATCTGGTTTGAAGTGCTGAGGTTTATGGATCTCTGAGAGGATTTTAAAAAAGGAATAAACTGCTCTCTATCTAAATTCAGTCTAAATTTTGTTTGGTAGTTCAGTTTGTTCATTAAATGCCACATATGAGTGAAATCATATGGCATTTGTCTGCTGGTAGTGTTGGTGTCGTTGGAGTATGGTGTAGCGATAAATAAAAAAGAAAAACCTAGAGAGAACCCATGGACATTGACAACATTGTGGTGATTTCTGCAGTGTGAGGGATTTTGTGGTGATGATAGAGGCCATAGAGGGGATACATGGTGATAGAAAGAAGAAAAAAAAAGAAAAGTAAGGTAGGAAAAAAAATTGTCAACCTGGATGATGAACCTATGGAGGATCAATACAATATCTTCTATTTCTGTTAGATAATCTCTATAATAAAAGGTTTAAAAAGGATCCTCTTAGGTGACCATTATCTCCATCTGCTGCCAGACTGAAGCTCCCCTAATTTATTTTTCAGAGTATTCCCCTTATACATCTGTCTGGTAGTTGATATTATCAGTTTTGATCTTATCATCTTTTGGTATTTTAGGAGCTCTTAGGTTGATGCTATTATCTTTCTGTCTTTTAGAAAGTCCTCATAATTTCTGTTGTATTGATTATATACTTATGTTCATATGACAAGTATATAATCTCTAGCCATATCTTTAACTTAAACATTCAAAACATCAGATTTAAGTTATTAACTTAAATATTCAAAGGCCATCAGATTATAAAACAAGATATGGAGTTTCTTAAACTTGTTACGTCTTACCTCAACTTCAATGTAGTTCTAGTCCAGTGATGGCGAACCTTTTGAGCTTGGCGTGTTAGCATTTTGAAAAACCCTAACTTAACTCTGGTGCCGTGTCACATATAGAAATTTTTTGATATTTGCAACCATAGTAAAACAAAGACTTATATTTTTGATATTTATTTTATATATTTAAATGCCATTTAACAAAGAAAAATCAACCAAAAAAATGAGTTCGCATGTCACCTCTGACACGCATGTCATAGGTTCGCCATCACTGTATCTAGTCCATGGCTTTCAACAGATGAAGAAAAATAACCATACTACCACTCCCTTCTCCTGAAAACAAGCAAAAATAAAAGTAAGATAAATAAAAAAGGAATAGATAGAGTCCAGTACTGTACATCATGGTCACTGTTTAGAAATGCACTGCGGTTGGAGGACCAGAGGGAGAGTGTGCATGTGGTCATTGATATCAGTTGCTGCTGAGAAGCATTAAAGGGTTCAGAAAGATGACCCTAAAAATTTTTAGTGCAATTATAAGATTGAAATTCTGGTTCTTATACAAAAGGAAAGAATGAGTGGTTAAAATATGAATATGTGGATGAGACCTTGTAGTAAAGAATGTTAAAGTTTAATGGAAGGGGATGATAGGACGGTAGAAAAAGCTACAAAAATGAAGCAAATGTTATGTTATTTAATATAGAGAAGATGCTTTATTTAAAAAGTGTTTAATAGAAAAGGAAAAATTGAAACCTATGGGAGAAAGTTTACATCGAGTGAGAGTGTTTATCTCATCCTAAAGTCAGATTATCATCATAAGGTAATGGGAACTGCGTGGGAATTTTTAAAATTACCATAGTAAGATGTGATTTAATGGAACCTAGAATATCTTGAACTATTAATGGAAATGTATCTAGGGCATCTTTAGGAACTAAAAGGTCAACATAGCCTTAAAAAAGTACTTTAGCACTTAGTATTTTGCTTGGTAGTTCAGTTTGTTCATTAAATGCCACAAATGAGTGAAATCTTATGTCACTTGTTTGTTGTTGGTGTTGGTGGTGTTAGGGTGTGGTGTAGGGATGGAGTAAGAAAGAAAAAAACTATAGAGAATCCATGGACATTGACTACATTGTGGTGATCAAATGATCAAAACCTCTGTTTTAACAAATTTTGGCAATTTCAGTTCCAGAAAGAAAGAGGTCAAAATGTAAAGTCAATTTAAGCTGCTGTAAGAAGTCACTATTCTTGAAATCTGTACTTATTGGCATCTAGTTTATAAACCCGTCTACTACATTTCATAAACTTGTCCATACATATTATTCATGAACCATTGAGAAATCATATTTTTAAGAAAGAAAGTGAGTCTCTAGATTTCTACAAATAATTTTCTTTAATTTTTTTGTAAAGGCTCAGCATGAAAAGGAAGCATTAAAGAAACATATGAATTCATTCGTATCTCTGCAAGAGAACATGCATGTAGTAATGAAGCAAAAGCGTTATTTAGAAGAAGAGAGAACCAGGTAAAATTACATCTCAAATCATTTCTACCATGAATTAAGATTTAACTGTCACTTTACTTTATTAAAACAATAATAAAAATAAAAATTTATTTTCTATCTGTAATTTTCTTAATTAAACAAATTATCCTATTTAAAAATTGACTATAGAAACTCACAGCACAATGTGAAACTGTATTGAGGGCCACGATATTATACTTACACTTTAATGACTTTTAAAACCATAATGAAGATGCCTTTTGCATATCCTGTCGACTGCCAGAAGCCAATTCTAGCATGTCATAATTGCAAGAGTTTCATCAAAAGGTTAATGGAACTTGGGGACTCAACAAGGGCTCAGTCACATATATTGTCACCTGTTGGGAATGGCTGATGGCATTTCCCCAAACCTGAAAAGGATGATTGTTTGCTGCCAGATTACTCAGGGCATCTTAATCTACATGTTATTGCCTCCTACTGGCCAAACACCTGAACAGCAGTAGGCTAATTCCCCCAATCTGACAATGGATTCTATAAGAAACCCTGACCCTTTGAAGTGTATATCTCCACCTTGCCTCAGGACAATTTGTGTTAATAAAAAGCATGGGGTCCTGAGACCAGGAGATCTTAGTTCCTTCTAGCTAAGCTGCTCTGACCCCCAAATGCCTTTCAAAATTATATTTTGTCTCTGGACTATTTAAGTTACACACAGCCTTCTCCAGATTGCTGAACCCTTCTAGATGCTGGAACAAGAACTCCGGCAGTCAACCGCAAGTTTCATGTCTACCTTGAATGTTTATTTCTGCAAGACATCTTCTCTGTCTGGTGATCATTTCTTCTTTTCATAGTGTGCATCCCTTCGGCATTCAAATAGGCTAATATCTTGATTTGGCTTATGTTTCTCTTTTTTTAGTTATAAAAGATATCATATGTACAAAAATGTCCGTGTGACTTAAAGAAGAAGTTGGGTAATCCTATTTTTACCAATTATAAAAATACAGCAGCATCTTTCCCATATCTGGGAAGCTCCCACATGGCTTCCTTTCTGTTTTTTGGCTGAATTCTTAAGTTTGTTCTCTGATTCTCATCATCAGTGCTTTTCCTCTCACTTAACTCTCTTTTTCTGCATTGTTTCATATCCCTTTTGCCAGGGTGTTATCCTGCACCTAGCAGGGTTCAGGAATCTGGAGAAGGTATGTGAGTAAATTAAATAAAGAGACTAGACATGAAATATAAATTTGGAATACACCGGGGAGCCAGGGAAGCTTAGCTTCATAAGGTAATGGGAACTGCGTTCTTTCTGAATCTCTGGACCTATGGCTTTTTATTCACACATTTTTGCCCTAAAGCAAAGCAAATACACATATCAAAGGTAAAGTTAGGTAAGCAGTAAAGTATCAGGTTGGGGGAACTGCCTTCAACTGTTCAGCTGTTTGGCCAGAAGCAGGTAATAACATGTAGATTTTCAGGTTTGGGAAAATGCCCTCAGCAGTCTGGCAGCAGGCAATAATATGTATCTTCAGCCCTGCTGAAGCCTCAGGGCTCACCAATCTTTTGATGAACTTCTTGGATTTATGACCTGCTGGAATTAGCCCCCAGCACCCTTTCATTTTTGTTAACATTGTGTTAGCAAAGATCTCTTCTTAAAGCAGACTTGAGACTGTTACACATTATCTTTCTGATTTCCCTTCTTCTAAAGCTTTGCTCCTTCCCCATTTTCCCTTCCACTCAGACTTCAAAGATTTTTCTTTCCTGCTTCTCCTATTTTGAGTGGTCTCTTTGATATTGGTACTTTTCTTCCCTTCTTGTAGACTGTTGTCAGTAGGTACCAAAAGATATGTTTGTGTCTTTGCAGTACATTCACATATCATTATGCTTTTCTTCTTCACCTTGGATACTGATCTCGTTGTTAGTTGATATTTGATAATAGGTTCATGTTTTATATTAACACTAGAGGCCCAGTGCACACGAAATCTTGCGCGGTTAGGGTCCCTAGGCCATCTTCTGCGTGCTCGCCAGTCCTTGCTGCCACTGCTTGGTTCTCCGTGGTTCCCTGATCATAGCATAGCTCCAGTTCCCCAGAGCCTGTGGGCCGGGGGGAGGGACCAAGAGGTCACTGTTCTACCCTCTGTCTGCCCCACTGCCACTCACCTGGGTTTGCTGTGGTTCCCCATTCACCAAGCTGCGATTGGAACCTGAGGGACAGGAGGGATCAAGAGATCAACCGTTCCTATCAGCTCGCCAGTCGCACCCCGCTGCCATTCACTTCAGTTCCCCATGGTTCTCTGATCATAGCATGGCTTTGGTTCCCCGGAGCCCACAGCTGGGGGGAGGGACCAAGAGGTTGCCTTTCTGCCCCCTCACCAGTCTTG
>NC_081840.1:156934432-157053730 GCF_963259705.1 Myotis daubentonii
AGAAATTTGCAATCTGTTATTGACTTCCAGTATAAAAATGCTATCCACTAGCCTTAACTCAATACTTAAATGCTAAATTTCACTTTATTTATACATTTAAAAATATTTTTATTGATTTCAGAGAGGAAGAGAGAGGAAGAGAGAGATAGAAACATCAATGATGAGAGAGAATTATGAGCGACTGCCTTCTGTACGCCCCACACTGGGGATCTAGCCCACAACCCTGGCATGGAAATCGAATCGTGACCTGCTGGTTCATAGGTCGATGCTCAACCATTGAGCCACGCTGGCTGGGCCTAAATTTTAAAGTTAACTTTAAAAATAAACTTTGCCTTAAGGAGCAGTTTAAAAGTAGACTCAGGGAGAATGATAAGGTAAATAAAGGTGTGCACAACCAGTTCAGTAGTTTGCCTTCAGTGGGGACGGGTTCACACGCAATTCCTGGGATGTGCCACAAGGGGGAGCCCCAAGCAACCAGAAACTGCTTGAACTGTTTGTAAACAACTTCATTTGGCAGGAAAAATGAAATTTGGAGGACAGGAGACAGCTGTGGTGGAAATTTAGGCATTTAAGGCTAGGTGATGTTAATAAAGAATTTCAGTCTTAAGTTAGGAGGAAGAAAAATGTAGATTCATATTCAATTACATACTGTTGAAACAGAATGTCTGCAAACGCTTGCTGATCTGTGTTAGGGTTTTCCTTATAGAATGTGTTTTATTTTATTTATAAGAACCTCTGAGGTAGGTCCTGTTATCCCCAACAAGAGAAGTGATTGGACTGAGGGAGGTCACATGTGTTGAAAACTATGCTCTGAAGCGTGGTCTTTTGTTATTTAATACCAATATTTTAATGCATAAACATGTTTGTACTATTAATAACTCTAATAAAATTTAGTGATTTAAAACTATTTCATCCTCAGTTCAACCTGATTATATTCCATTTTATACATGTTTTAAACCACACAGAGAATATTGGCAAAAATGTATGAGATTCACATATAATAAGTATACTCATAATGAGGATGCATTTTTAACAGATGAGGGAGCAGGTCAAAAAGTTTGAAAATATAGCCCTGGCCAGTTTCGCTCAGTGGGTAGAGTGTTGGCATGTGGACTGAAGGGTCCCGGGTTTGATTCCTGTCAAAAACACATACCTCAGTTGCAGACTCGATCCAGATTGGAGTACATGCAGGAGGCAACCAACCGATGTGTCTCTCTCACATCGATGTTTCTCTCTCGCTCTCCCCCCCAGCTCACCCTCCCTCCCTTCCTCCCTTATACTCTCTCTAAAAATCATTAAAAAATATCCTTGGGTGAGGATTAAAAAAATAGCTTGAAAATATATAAAGAAGAAGCAATGGCAGTTGGATGGTGATGGAGAGAAAAGCCAGGCAAAAGGGTATCACTGGGGTCCAGACAAGAGGCGCTGAGGGCCTGGAGAGGGTGCCAACAGTAAGGATGGGAAGGAATAGGAGCAGTATGGGGGATTGAAGCGAAGGGACTGAGAAAGGATCTAGGGATCTTAATTCTGTCACAAAATTGGGGAGGGAAGAACAGGCTCAATGGCCCATGAGGTCTAAGTTTAGAAGATCTTAGTGTCTGGATTTGGGAGGGGTATGAAAGAAGGAGAAAACGTGGATAAGTCTTAGTGTCCTAGCTATGTGACTGGATGGATAGGTGTATAGTGCAATTTTCCAAGAAAGAGATAAAGGCCCTGGCTGGTGTTTCTCAGTGGTTAGAAAATCGGGCTTTGCACCCCAGGGCCTTGGGTTCAATTCCTGGTCAAGGGAATGTACCTGGGTTGCAGGTTCAATCCCTGGCCCCAATCAGAGTGTGTGCAGGAGGCAACCAAACGATGTGTCTCTCTTACATTGATGTTTCTCCCCCCCACCCCCCAACCCCTGTCCCTTCCACTCTAAAAATCATGGAAAAATATCCTTGGGTGAGGATTACCAACAACATCAAAAAAGGGATAAAGGAGAAGGCTGGGTGGGGGTGGAGCAAGTTCAACAGAGGAAGGAGTTTGGGACCTGTTTTGTTTGAATGGTCTGCGGCGTTAGTTGAAGATCTCAAACAAGAACATGGACGTATAGGTCCAGAACAAGAAGGAGTAGTTTGGGCTGGCCATACTGACATCGGTGTTTTAAAACCATCCTGATAAATACAGTTGCTCATGGAGAATGTACAGTAAGAAGAGAAGAGGACCAAGAGTGGAATCAGGTGAATACAAACATGTGTGAGGATGAGAGAAGGAGGCTGAAGTTACAGAGAGAGAGGTCGCTGAAGCCAAATTCTGGGAGATGTAGAGGAAAGAAGGATTCAGGGAGAAGATGTTGCATAAGGAACATCTCCTTTATCCCTTTTTTGATGTTGTTGGTAATCCTCACCCAAGGATATTTTTCCATGATTTTTAGAGTGGAAGGGACAGGGGTTGGGGGGTCGGGGGGAGAAACATCAATGTAAGAGAGACACATCGTTTGGTTGCCTCCTGCACACACTCTGATTGGGGCCAGGAAAGTTAAAAGCTTTAATTTCTTTTCGACCAGAGGCCAAGCTTATATTTAAACAAGGTTAAATCAAAATTAAATACCACATCCTCACAGGGAAAAGTCACATATTTTGTAGAGTCGGGATGACTACAGTTCCTTTGGCAATGACAGGGATTTGCTGTTAAATTTGTTTTACCCAGGAAATCAGAGGTCCATCACTGTCTATCAAACAACCATCACCACCTATTTATAAATACGGTTATTCATTCATTCTTCCAAAAGGTTATTTATTATTAACTTATGTGCCAAGCCGGACACGTGGTCTTTGGATAGAAACGTGATGAAGATCACACTAATCTACATATGTGACAAAATGGTACAGAACTATGCACATGTTGTAGCAATCTCAATGTCTTGGTTTTGAGTGTATCATAATTATATACCATGTAACCACTGGGGCAAACTGGGTGACGGGTGTATATGGGTGATGTTTCTGTACTATTTTTGCAACTTCTTGTGAATCTATAATTATTTCAAAATAATAAGTTATTAAAAAAGGAACAAAAATCAGCCCCTGACTTAGAGCAATCAGCATCCAATAGGACAGGGAGAGTCAAAGATAAAAAAGCAATGATGATACGTGCGATGCAAAGGGAAGGGCTGGATGGGAAGGGGGTGTCTGATCACCCTGGGATGGCAGCTGGGGAGACTCCATAACAAGGAGAGAGGAGGGGAGCGTTGGGTGGATGGATCTTTTCTGAGCAAATGCCATTCTTCTGGGGGCTCAGAATGTGATTGTGATGTCCTCCCATTTTTTAAAAATAAAAAATAACAACACAACAAACCAAAAACTTTCCAATAACATGTAACACCAGCGTTGTGTCCTCATATCCCAGAAGGGGGCATACACCAGGGCACTCCGGCAATCCCTCCATGCTCGCAGCAGCTTAGAAACCACAGTGTAGGTTTTTTTGCTCCTAAAATGACCCGCTGGACTACTCAGGTGCTTACTTATAACCCTGTTCAGTGTCCACCTGCTTCTTCCCCATTGCTTTTTCTCTGGTGGGTCTGAGCAGAGTGAAGATATTGTAATACTGGGGTGGGGAGGAGCCATGACAGAAAGGATATGCTGCATCATTCAAGACTTGGAGAGCCGACCTAATTAGCATGGGTACCATCCCCTCATACAATAATAATAGCAGCCCCTATATCAGTGGTTCTCAACCTTCCTAATGCCGCGACTCTTTAACACAGTCCCTCATGTTGTGGTGACCCCCAGCCATAAAATTATTTTTGTTGCTACTGCATAACTGTAATGTTGCTACTGTTATGAATCGTAATGTAAATATCTGATGTGCAGGATGTATTTAGGTGACCCCTGTGAAAGGGTTGTTCGACCCCCAAAGGGTCGTGACCCACAGGTTGAGAACCGCTGCATATGCAGCCCTAATCATGCAATACTCACAAACAAAAAACAAAAACAAAAATAAAAACAAAAACAAAAAACTCCCACAAGTTCCAATCCCAAATGAGAATACTTAAAATCTGATCTTCAGGGAGGAGGAAGCAGTGGTGCTGGCTGGGCGTGCGGGGCTGGGAAGGGGCACTGCACATCCCTACCTCCGGGGCGATGTAGTCGGGGGTCCCGCAGAAAGTGTTCGTCTTGGCATCTCCTAACATGTTCTCCTTGCACATTCCGAAGTCCGCGATCTTGATATGCCCATCTTTGTCTAGCAGGATATTATCTAGCTTCAGATCCCTGAAAAACAAAAGCATAGCAAGGCCTTGCTGCCGTCATTACAATGTTGTTAGAATAGAATTGCCCTCTGAGGGCGGTCTCATCACTCTACCCAGGGCAGGCCTCGCCTAGCTGCACCCTCTGAAGTGGGGAGACTTCCCCGAGCGGATTGTCAGCCTTCCCTCTAAGCACCGCAGCTCAGTGCTGACCATCCCCGAGAGAGAGGGTCTGAACTGGGTGACACAGAGCTGCTGCCTTCAACAGCCGGTGTGGGCCGTCCCTGAACCCTTACAGATGACGCTGGGTCAGGACTGTGCCATTTCCTCAGAAGAGCCCAGGAACCCACTCTTCTGGGTCCTTTTAGTTGTCTTGCGTCTTCCCTTTGGGTCAGGTTCTCAACTGCCCCTTCTCCCTGCGTGACTGTGCTGGCCTCCAGCTGGTCGGCCGGCCTCCATCTAGCTCCTTTCTTTTTATTTTATTTTTTAAAATATATTTTATTGATTTTTTACAGAGAGAAGGGGAGAGGAATAGAGAGTTAGAAACATCGATCAGCTGCCTCCTGCACACCCCCTACTGGGAATGTGCCTGCAACCAAGATACATGCCCTTGACTGGAATCGAACCTGGGACCCTTCAGTCCACAGGCCTACGCTCTACCCACTGAGCCAAACCGGTTAGGGCATAGCTCCTTTCTTTTTAATTTTTACTCCCCCTTTAATCTGCAGTGAGTCAGAAACCAGACAACTGTATGCTGTCAATTATGTTTTGAGAAAAGAAGTGAGGAGATTGAAGTACAGTAGCTTTCATCCGAGAAGGATGTGAAATGATGGCATGTAATGGAGAAATTTAGGACATCCATTCACAAAAGAGGGTACACGTGGCGGTCTGTGCACTTGTACAAGGTGTAGGCTTACAGTTCCCATAGGGGTGCTTGAGTGTTCAAGGGAGAGCTCCCCGCCTCCCCTACCCGAAAGGAGATCATTCTAGGTGGCCCAAAGCAAACACAGACAAAGACAGGAGACGCAGGAGACAGAGCGAGAAAGCAACAAGGTATCAAAGAGAAAGAGCAGAGTATAGGAAGGGAGGGAGAAAAATGGGGTGAGAAGAAGGTTAAGAGGAAGGACCGGAATAAAGAGCAAAAGTAAGGTCAGACCCTTATTGCTTTGGAGACTGGAATTTCTTACTTGGTTACTAGTAAATCATCACCCGTGTTATCACCATGGGCAGGAAGCCTGGGTGTGAAACTTTTGGCCACAAAAACACCCTGGGCATTTCACGGTACAAAAGAGCATCGACTACATTAACGGGACCACGAAATACAGATGTTTCAGTGTGTCTGAAAGGGTAACATTTACCTATAGACAATGCCTTTGGAATGGAGGAACTGCAGGCCAAGAATGATTTCAGCAGCATAAAACCTGAGGGAAGAAAAATCAGAGTTCTCCACCAATTCATTAACAGAACGGAAGAAAACGCCCATTTTACCCTTGACTACTCTGTGCAGTCCTCTGCGTAATGTATACACACCTCTGTTTGTACACAATTTATCTGTGTATGCACAGAATTTTGTTTCATCCGAACAAAAGGAAGATGTCCTCCGAGGGAATGAAGCAGAGCTGGTATCCTAAGTTAGCCCTACCTGCAGCTGGTGCTCATTCTTATATTTTAAAGGACAATGCTCAAGCTGTCATTTTTCCCAATAGAACACACCCAAACATTAAATGCAATTGTATAGTATAATAGGAAAGTAATTTTCCCTTTTATTTTAGATATATTTTTATTGATTTCAGAGAGGAAGGGAGAGAGAGAGAGAGATAGAAACATCAATGATGAGAGAGAATCACTGATGGCTGCCTCCTGCATGCCCTGCACCAGGGACAGAGCCAGCAACCCAGGCATATGCCTTGACCGGGAATTAAACCGTGACCTCCCGGTTCACAGGTAGATGCTCAATCACCCTGGATAACACAGATAGCAGGTGTTTGATGGCTCTCATGCCTTACAAAGCTGGGAAGGATGCTGGGCTGAGTGAATCCTCTCTAGCACGAAAAATGCCCGATGGTCTCTCGGTGGTGGCTATTCCTTACAATGATCTCTGGGCAGTGTGCGGATGGCTCCCGGAGGCCACGAGATCAGCGGTGTGGATCTCAGCAAGGTTTCTGCAGGAGCTGGGGAACAAGTCCATCTTTCAACCTGGTTCACACACCACCGCTCAGAGCACTCATTAGGAGCCAGTGAAAGATTATTGAAGAAATACGGCCAGCCTGCCTGGCCAGCGTGGCTCAGTGGCTGAACGTTGACCTGTGAACCAGCAGGACGGTTCGATTCCCAGTCAGGGCACATGCCCAGGTTGTGGGCTCCATCCCGAGTGTAGGAGGCAGCCGGTCAATGATTCTCTCTTATCATTGATGTTTCTAGCTCTTTCTTCCTCTCCCTTCCTCTCTGAAATAAATAAAAATATGTTAAAAAAAGGGAAAAGAAATAAAGCCAATTCTGTACCCAGCATTTAAAAATGGGCCTGGTGGCACCATTAAAAAAAAAAAAAGTCACAGTGGTTTTACCATTCAGGAAAGGGACGGTGGGGGTGGGGGCCGGAAGGGGGTGGGTGGGTGGAAGGGGGTCCTCAGCTGCAATCCCAATGGGTCTAGGCAGCCTGTTGGACTCGCTTGTGTTGAGGGCTGCCCGAGAAGGTGAAGGTTTATTCTCAGACTAAGTGTCCCTCCCGGATTCTGAACTCTCATGCTCGGAGCCACAGGCTTTACGGCTTCGCATTGACCTTTCCACGAAAGGCCTCAGCTTCATCCTGCGACCGCCTTTAAAATCTGTGCTCCATTGACCGCCTTTAAAATCTGTGCTCCATTGGACTGCTCTCTTTTCAAAAGGCGCACATTTTCTTCCATGCTCACATCATCTAGGAGCCCGAGGAACTGGGGCATCTCCTTGAGAAACTACACAGTTGATTTCAAAACACAGAGAAATTAAACAGCACTGACAAGAATGTAAGCTTCACAAACTAGGAACATGGTTGCCTGGTGTGGTATATTCTCGGGGGTTACCTCGTCCTGGGAGTTAGGCGTGCTGGGTGAGGGACAAACACGCCCCGGGGAGGGAAGGAGTGTTCTGTGGGCACTGTGGGGGCACAGACACCGCCACGAACAGCGGAAAACCCCAGACCCTTCGAAGGGCTCTTACGTGGCTCTGGGAAGGTCAAACTTGTGGCAGCTCTGGATGTGGTACATCAAGTCTCCTCCATTGAGAAATTCCATCACAAAAAAGAGGTTTTCCTGGGGAAAAACAAAGACAGTCCCAATTTTTAGCTTCCTCAAAAAAAAAAAAAAAAAAAAGAAAAGGAACACAAGCGTTACTTTTTAAATGGATATTGATGATTTCACAAGAGCCAATTCTGTCTTCAGATCACTTACAAAGAGATAAAATTCATTTAAGTGATCAGTAGCATTGCTGCCTCATCCATCAAAGATGGTGAGACACAATCCTGACTTCAGGGTGCTTACAACCAAATATAGCCTTTATCTCTCCCGTGCAGGCTTAGATGGGGGCGAGCCACAGCTTAAGAGCGAATTGCCCCCAGCAGAAGACTTCATCTGTATTTTTAGAGCGGGGTGGGGGGGGTGGGGGGCGTGGAGGGTTGAGTGGCAGCATCAAAGGCAAGGCTGAGATCTTCAGGGTGTGGTCAGAGTTCTAGAGGTGGCCACAATTCCAGGAAGCCTAAGTTCCCCCTACTGCGTGAGACAACATGTCCTCGATAACTGTATTCACGGCACTTTGCCCTGATTTTTTAGAGTCCCCATGAACCACAGAATTAGTAATCCACAAAGTGTGGAGACATGTGTCATGTCTGTGCATAACTTTGCACCTGAAAACCTCACCTGGGTGATTTTTTAACAGAATTAACCTTTAAGTTTTGTTGTGAAACTAACTGTGGCCTCAGGGCATGCCAGGTGATGGTGGAAACAGCATTCTGGTCTGACAGCGACATATGTTGCCTGTTAAACATGCTACAGAACTGGGGAAACCCAGCATTGTGGCAATTATCTCAATAATTCAGGCAAAAGTAAGCGTTATCCTCCTGCTTTTTCCAAAGTTGACCTTAGATGGGAGGTCACTGATACTTTCTCTTGTGAGCAGGCCAAAGTCCTCTGCTGACATAAATCCAAACACTGCTATTTCCAACATACATGGAGGTGGATAATTTGCCTCATCTGCACACACCTGCTTTCTCATCAGCACATCTTCCCTCGAGCTCTTCTTGTCATAAGTACCATATGAATAGCTCCTAATCTTTACCTTTTTACCCAAAACTGTGATGACCTGTACACACACAGGGGGATCTCCTACGTATCCAGGAGAATGAAGGGTATTAAAGGTTAGAGTGAGGCCCTTTATTACAGCGCTCAGATGAAAGATTCCCTTTAATTGTTAGGATGTTTACAAATTCCTATGAAGTCTGAAACTTCAGGATTTAGGACTTGGAGAACGTGAGGGAAGGCAACTCGAGGGAAAAGGTTGACATCACTTGTACACACCCTTGGCCCGGCAGTCGCCTTGGCTCTCATGTCTAAATCAGACTCTCACCCTGGGTGGGGGTTTGGGGCTGAATTTGTGCATCCACAGAGAGTCAGTTTCCTGTGGGGCTCAGTCAGTTTAGTACCATGGGCATTCCAAGAAGATCACATTGATGTGGTGATGACTAATTAAATAGTAATGGAGATTTATAGCATGTTGGATGTCACATTTAGTCCCACTAAAACACATTATGGCTCCACAATAAATCTTCCAAAAACAGTCTGTTCTAGTTCTACCTTTATATTAAGCTGGGTGCACCAAACAAAGCCCACAGGTTGTTTTTGGTTATTTATGATGGCGTTTTGCTTCAGTTTAAGCCTTTGGTTTGGGTGAATAGCAGCGAAAACATGGGCTTTTAAAAGGGGGATAACGGCAGCCCATGCTTGGATAACGGCACCCAGCTTGGGTGGGCAGAATGGGGAAACTGGTTCTTCCTTGAGAGGGTGCTGTTTTGAGGATCTTTGCCCTCTTCTAGGGGTTCTGATAGCTGTTTGGAAGTCTCAGGGATCCACTCGTCAAGGGAACTGTTGGGTCCACTCTGGTCCCAATGAGATAACTCTGTGATGAAATTAGCATAAATGAATATACACACAAACCATGCAGTTATGGGGTTTGGGTTTTGAGTATCACATTTTGAAGGATGGCTAAACCTTTTCAAAGTTGAATCTCAAATCCTATTCTTAAAACTTAAATATAAATAGAATAGACTCAAATTTTCCTGAATGGCTGGGAAGGGAGTGCTCAGAGATGGAGGTGACCTGCTGCTGACCTGGAACTCTGCAGGGGCCCTATAAAAAAGAAAAGTCTGCCCACTGGAGAAACTCCAGATTGGGTGGGGTAGGACCAAACCCAGAAGAAGTCGACTCAGGGAAATTGTTAAGACCATGGTCTTTGCCCTCATTCAGACCCGAACTCAGAACTTGGAGAAGTTACTTAGCCTCTCCTAAGCCTAACAGTCTTCATTTGTGAAATGGAGGGAACGCTATTCCCACCTCCTAGGGGTGTCATTGAGTATTACATGAGATTATGTATGTGGAAAGCTGGCTCAGGCTTGGCACTCAGCATGCACATGATATCTGGTGCTGTTGTAATTATAGGGAACAATTTAAAAGCCAGTAAAAAAATAAAAACAAAGTAAAAACATACAGCAGCTCCTTCCCAGAGGAAGGAACTGAACAGTCCTGTGGCTCCTCACACAAAGAGGAAAACGGGGCCTTGGCTCTCCTCCAGTCTGTTCTTTCTGTTCCGGTCGAGCTGAGAGAAAATGCAAAGCAGGCTCGAGAGGGGAGCATGATCTCCTGGGCTGTGGCCCCATTTCACTAGTATAGACCTCTCTTCTTAGGCCTGGTAATACTTTAGCTGATGCAAATGATTCTTTTGGGGCAATGAAAGTTGGCATTGTGTGGTGTTGGGGGATGGGATGCTCCAAATCTGCCCTAGACTTAGCATTTGTCAACAATGCCGGCACCGCATTTGTGGAGCAGAAGCTTTCGATTCTGATCCGTCACTAACTAGCCTGTAGCCAGGTAAATAGCACCATCCCTGAGCCTCAGTCTCAACCTCTGAAAAATGAGAAGTATCAGCTACATTCCCCTTTACTAAAGACTCCCTGATTTTCACCATTTATATTTCTCAGTTTCCCCCCTTTTTCTTGGGGGAAGAGATAAAATTAACAAACTGTTACTGTTGAGCACATTATAAGACTAATGTATTAGCAACATTTCCCAAATAATAAAATATATATTGGTAAAAAGATGTTATGCTTGCAAAATTTTTAAGAAAATCTGTGTCTAGAAGCAATGCATATTTGAAGTAAATTAAAGAAATAATGATGAGTCTTTCCTTTAAATCTTTCTCAAAGGAGGTAAGCTTTATGGCTGGATTGATGGCCCACCATAACACTCCAAATGAGGTAAAAAAGTAAATGTCAGAGGACCTCCTCCTATTTAAGTAGTCTTCTGGTTATGCTAATAGAGCTTGATTATTGGTTGGGGGAAAATTCTTTTGGGTCTGCTTTAACATTTGAATTAATCCCATCATGGGCCAAGGGCTAAAAAACAGAATGGGTTAGAACAAATTGTGGTTTAGGACTCATTTGAGTAGACAAGAGTAGCAGGAGACTGACTTTTTGATTCGTCTTTGGATTTTTTTCTGAATCTTGTGTCTTATTCTTTTAGAAAGAACACCAGGCAAACTGCCTGAAATCTGGCTGAATGGAAGTCTTACAACTAGAGAAGTAAAGAAAAAAGTACATTGAGACTGGAGGAGCAGAAGCATGGAACTGACACCCATGCTGTGGTGTTTTAATCAGGAGGGATATCTCTGCTGTGGAGGCCATTGGTGAAGAGCAAGGGATTCCAGTCCCACCCCAGACTCCCAGCCCAGGGTTCCAGAGCTGGGAAGAGAATTGCCCATAACTTCAGTTTGTAAAAACCAGCAGGGATTGTGGCTGAATGAAACGGAGACTGTGGGAGTCCCAGCAGTTCCTTTTAAAGGGCCAGCACATAGACTTACTCGGACTTGATCACTCTGGGCTCCAGTTCTTGGTGTGGTGGTGGTGGCAGTGGTGGTGGCGGGGGGGGGGGGGGAACTTGAAAGGTAACTGAGATATTCAGGGAGGAACTGGATTTCCTGCATCAGGGAAAGAACTCAGGGGCAGCTTTCTCCAGATGGGGATGCTTGCAGGCATCATGTTCCTGTGCTGGGACCTCCCCTGTTGCAGAGCTGATTGGCAGCCATATCTGAGTTTCCATCAGCTTGGCTCACACTGTTCACTCTGCCCTGGTGACACCCTAAGACACCACCCTATCCAATTTACAGGCCCATCCAAATTGTTTGCAGTGGCTTTTCCATATGAATGGCCTGTTCTGGCTCAGGCTTCAGACTTTTCTAAAATCTCTTAAATAAGCAACAGCCAGCATCAGCATGCCCCCTACCTATCAATAAGAAGTCCAAGACCCAGCACTAGCATCAGCTTGCCTTGATTCACAGCTTGGCCTCACCTGGGCACATCCAAGCGTAATACAAGTAGCAGCCATCTGCAGATGGCTTTGTATCTCCTGAAGGGTGGCCCCAGGAAGTGGCTTATTGCACTTCCTGGTAGGCCCTAAAGCCAGTGAACCTGGTGGACAGCTTCATACCTTACCAGATTACAACTCTACACATACACAAGTGACACACTCAAGGGGCAGAATCAGTGAGCACCAAAGCCCCAGTAAAGCAAGTCCTACTCCATAGGGGTATCTCCTGCACAGCAGCTCTTCCACTGTAATCACAGTTGGTCCTCACAATCAATTGGCCTAGAGGTAAATTCCTTCCAGTGACACCAATAGCAATAAAAGCTCAACTACAATAAGACTGTGCATGTAGCCCCCACAAGGACACACCTAGAATGCCTAGCTCAGGTGACTATGGAGGCTGAGCTACTGGGCCCTATAGGACACCTACTATACAAGGGCACTCTACCAATTCCAGGAGACATTACAGCTCTACCTAATACATAGAAAGAAAGACATGGAAGCAGTCAAAATTCAGAGACAAAGAAACATACCATAAATAAAAAGACAGAAAAAGATCTAAATGAAATGGAAGCAAGCAAACTATTAGATACAGAGTTTAAAACAATGGTTATAAGGTTTCTCAAGAATCTTAATGAGAGGTTCAAGGGACTTAATGAGAGCATCAAGGGATTTAGAGAGACGTTCAAGGATCTTAGTGAGAATTTCAAAGACACGAAAAAGAACCAGTCAGAAATTAAACAATTGAAATAAAGAATAATTTATAAGAACTCAACAGTAGAATAGAGGATTCCGAGGATCAAAGCAACGATTTGGAATATGTGGAAGCAAAAAACATCCAATCAGAAGAGCAAAAATAAAAAAAGAATAAAAAAATATGAAGATAGTATAAGGAGCCTCTGGGACAACTTCAAGTGTACCAATATTTGTATTATTGGGGTACCTGAGGGAGAAGAAAGAGCGAAGATAATGAAATTCTATTTGAAGAAGTAATGACAGAAAACTTCCCCTGCCTGGTGAAAGAAATAGACTTAAAAGTGCAGAAAGTCCCAAACAAGAGGAATCCAAAGAGGTCTACACCAAGGCACATCAACATTAAAATGATTAAAGACAAAGAGAGAATCTTAAAAGGAGGAAGAGAAAAGCAGTTAGTTACCTACAAGGGAGGGACCATACGACTGTCAGTTGATTTTTCAGCAGAAACTTTGCAGGCCAGAAGGGAAGGACAAGAAATATTCAAAGTGATGACAAGCAAGGACCTACAACCAAGATTACTCTACTCAGCGAAGCTATCATTTAGAATTGAAGGTCAGATAAAGAGCTTCATAGACAAGAAAAAGATAAAGGAGTTCATCACCACCAAACCAGTATTACATTAAATGTTAGGTATTCTTTAAGAAGAGGAAGAAGAGGGAAGAAGAAGAAGAAGAAGAAGAAGAAGAAGAAGAAGAAGAAGAAGAAGAAGAAGAAGAAGAAGAAATATGAACAATAAAATGGCAATAAATACATACCTATCAAGAATTGAATCTAAAAACAAAGAAAACAAAACAAAAGAACACACCAAAAAATCTAATGAACAAAATAAACTCGTGAATAAAATAGAATCAGAGGTATGAAAACACTGAACAGACTGATGAATCTCAGAGAGAAGGGGAGTAGGGGACCAGTCAGAGATTAACCAAAGATCTTATATGCATATATGCATTACCTATAGACACAGACAATAGGGGATGAAGGCCTGGGGTAGGGCAGAAACCGGGTAGAGGGGAACAATGAGGGGGTAAATGGACATCTGTAATACTCTCAACAATAAAGATTAAAAAATAAAAATAAAAAAGAAAGAACACCAGCAGGCCTGGTAGGAGAAGAGTATTATCCCTGATTTTGCAAAAAGAATTAAAACACTAGAGTAGAGCTCAACCTTTAGGGTCCTGGCCCCAGTTCAAACATTTGATGAGTTTTTTTTTTCTCACTTTGCCTACCTAGTAGCTCCCAGGAAAAGTGAATTTTAAAATAGGAGGGTTGCCTACTCAGCCGGTTTCCTACAGGAGGAAATGAAAATGGACTGCTCTGTATAGTGAGCATTCCTTAAGGCTTCATGTTCATACCATTCATGGTCTTCTGAGTGAGTTCTGTGAGTGTTCTTCCTTCACCCACTGATCTTATTAATGAAACAATAACACACTGAGCATATTTCCATCCTGTTGGTGAAATGAGTTTTAGTTGGGGTTTGACAGTACGATTGATTACATTAGGGCTACTGGAGGAAGTGATTCATGGAATAATGCTGAAGCACCTATGGCTAACAAGAAAGCATTGGGTATATCATTGAATACCTGTATTTATCCATCAGCTCTCCAATTTACAAATATACCTATGGTACGCATGCTGCTCTCTTATGCCAGACCATAAAAACAAGAGAGTTTTAGCTTTGCTGTGATTTTCTGACAAGTGAAGGCAATAATCAATACTGGTATTCTGTAAATAAATGGGTATTCAAAATTCTGTGGTAATATTTTTGAGAGCTTTAAAAATGGTATATATTATAGTCTTGCAAAATCATTTATATATTTTATATTACTTATATATAAATAAAATCACATATATATATATATATATATATATATATATATATATATATACATATGAGAGAAAAAAACTTTTAAGAATTCAAAATAGCCTAGTGGTTTTGCAAAGAATTCAGTGTACAAAGTACAGAATTTTCCAGTTTCCATAAATATCTTTCATTACTTGGTTGAAAAAAACTGCATAGCTAGTCCTCCCATGTTCTTATAAAAATATGAGCTCACTTCAGTGGGACTCTAAATTCTTTTGTATTCATTTATTGTGTGAAATATCTACATGAAATTTCACTGTGAAAGTGATTTATACTGGTAAAATGAAGAAAGGGAGATAATCACTGACTACAAGAATACAAGAATAGAAATGTAAATAGTTTGCTAATCTAAGAACTAGAAGAAAATAATTTTCCAGATAATATATAAATATATATAATAATTTCAGTGATTTTCAAGGCCAAGTCTTTTAAATAATTTTGGTCTAAATGTAACCAATACATTGCCTTGGATTCTCTACCTTTGTGCGTCTCAATCTTTATACTTGCACTAGAGGCCCAATGCACAAAATTCATGCAAGAGTAGGCCTTCCTTACCCCAACTGCCAGCACCGGCTTTCCTCTGGCACCCACACCAAGGCTCCCCTCTGGCCACTGGCAGGCACCCGGGACCCAGACTTCCCTTGCCGCCCTGGTTTTGTGTGGAAGAATGTCCGGTTTAATTAGCATATTAGGCTTTTATTATTATAGATGGTTGATGCACTGAGTCTGAAATAGTGTCAGAAGTAGAGGTGGGTCCCCTTCATCAAGGTTTACATCTTTACTTCTACTTAGTGTTATACCCCAAACAAACTTTTAGTTGAAAATTATAATCCATAAGAGCTGCCCTTTTTGACCTCCTCAGCAATGTGGTCATGATGACATGGAGGGGCTTCCTGTCTCAAAATACACCACGGAGCTGGGGTCAGGGCTAACCAAACCGTGTATTTGGAAGAAGCACCCAGGTGGGGGTGGGCTTGCATCTGGCCAGCACTCCTGGTGGGCACACTGGATGCTGGGTTCACCCAAAAGTCCCACTGGCACACTTACATACCTATGTTAGTTGGGTCACACCAGCACTCAGTTTCTTAGGTATATTTGTAATTTAGAAGGCTGGAGCAATTCTGGATCTGGAGGACTTTATTTCTTCTATATTAAGCTATAAGTTAGAACACGTTTCTTGCCTTAGTCATAAGGAATATACCATTAAAATTCTTAACAGATAGTCATATATGTACTTTTTCTATCTAAATATAGTGTGTGTGTGTGTGTGTGTGTGTGTGTGTGTGTTTGAGAGAGAGAGAGAGAGAGAGAGAGAGAGAGAGAGAGAGAGAGTAGACCAACACACTCGTTCATTAGGGCCTGTTTATATTTCTACTGTAAACTCTCATTAGTAAAATTCACTGCCTTCAGATAGATTCATTAGTACATATCAGAAATAATGTGCTCAAGCTTGTACCTTGCAAAAGGGACTCAGGCTCAGTTGTATTTACTGGCTTAATTGTCCCATGGGGTCTCCTTGCATTAACGAATAGATTATTTTCCTTCATAACTGAAGTACAAACAGGACTCCATTTCATGAATTTTTAAACTGTTTTCCCTGACATGATTAGGTCTCCAATGAGAGGCAGTATAGCAGTTAGGTCTATGGACTTCACCACCAAGCTCCCCTACTTCACAGCTCTTTGACTTTTGGTGTGTTGCTTACCTTCCTTAAAGGGGCCACCTCATTCTCCTTATCTATAAAATAGGGATAGTAATAATAATAATGTCTACTTCATAAGGTTGCTGTGAATATTAAATGCCCTAAAAGGTGTAATGTGCCTAGAACATGGGCTGGCACATAGTAAATGCTCTATAAATGTCAGCTGTTGTTGTTATATTTATGACTGTAGTTATTACATATTATATACATGCCATGCATGTTGAGAAATACAGACTCACAAGCACAGAGGGGTCTCAGGAACAGACGGAGTTTTACGGAATGTAATTGTGAGGTGAAAATGACCTACTCTACTGAAGATTTTAAAGTTACTAAATTACCACTGCTACAAAGAAAAACAGATACCAAAAAAAGGAAGAATGAATTACTTAAAAATTTTAAGCGAGTGATTTGTCTACCACCTTATGATTATATGATATATATTCCCAATATTTGCCAAAGGAGTAGGTTATTCCTGTTCAGACTTAGGCTACTGAAGAGCAAATTCCCAAAAGTACAAAGAATATCTAGGGCTTTTCACTCTGTCAAATATCAAATTCAAAGAGATCTGGAATAAGTCTGAGTCACTGAGAGAGTTAAATGAGTAAGGCTATTTGTAGGGCTGGCATGGAGATTTACAGCAAGTGTTTGATGTCAACTCAGATGCTCTCTTTTCCAGCTCACCTGAGTTGAAGCTGGCAGGCTAAATGTGAAGAAAGCATAACCAGGCATAGGGTAGTAGTCATCTGGTTATATACTTTAAAAATCACTTTTAATCTGAGTAATGCAAAAAGAATCAAAGTAACAGAAAGATCTAAAAAGGGGGGCATCATTAAAATAAAAATCTATTTTCACAATATGACAGAAAGATGATTAAATGCAAAATTAAAGTGATAGATTTAATAGAACTAGTTGAATAGTTCTCACAGGACTGTGTTTGCACACACAGATGTCATTTAGAGAAGTTGAAAGTCTTAGGGCTGTCCAAATATATCAATAGTTAAAACATATGGTAGTTCTTTAAAAGAACATTTTGTAAATGAATAGTCTAGAATCAGGTAAGGGGAAAAATGTAATGGTAGACTCAGAAGTTAGTATACTTTTAGAAGTTATATGATCTAACTTCTATACTGCTTTCCCCTTAGAATGATTACATTCATTTTAAATAAGAGAATGAAAATAAAGAACTTGAAAAATCATTTAGCAATGATGACTATTCAATATAGCTAATGATTGCCAAATGTTCATGTATTATTGGATAAATGAGAAATTTATAACAGTAAAGAAATTAGCTAATGATTTTATCAAAACAACAACAATTAGTTTTGAAAATACACAGAAAACTTGGCAAATGTAATGCAAATGAGGTCAAGAATATATACTCCCTCGTCAGGAAAAATAAGGCGGGGAAGGAGGAAAAGAATAATTGTAACCATTTTTGTGCTATTTTTTCCTTCAATGCCTAGTAAATTAATGTGACAAATTTATACAGGAGAAGATTTGCAATGCCTCAAGAAGAAATAAAATTAGAATAAAAATAGGTATTACAAATATCTAAGTACTAGAGGCCCGGTGCATAAAATTCATGCATGGGGGGAAGGTGGGTCCCCTCAGCCCAGCCTGCACCCTCTCCAATCCGGGACCCCTTGAGGGATGTCTGACTGCCGGTTTAGGCCCGATCCCAGGGACCGGGCCTAAACCGGCAGTCAGACATCCCTCTCATAATCCTGGACTGCTGGCTCCTAATCACTCACCTGCCTGCATGCCTGGTCTCTCCTAACTTCCCCCCCAACCCCCCGTTGGCCTGATCGCCCCTTACTGCCTCTGTGTGCTGGCCTGATCGTCCTTAACTGTTCCCCTACCTGCCTGATAGTCCCTAACCGCTCACCTGCTTGCCTGATTGCCCCTAACTGCCTCTGCCTGCCTGCCTGGTTACCCCTAACCACTCACCTGCCTACCTGATCTCTCCTAACCACTCGCCTGTCTGCCTGGTCGCCCCTAACCACTCACCTGCCTTCCTGATATCCCTTAACCACTTGCCTGCCTGCCTGATCTCCCCTAACTGCTCACCTGCCTGCTTGATTGCCCCTAACCCCTCACCTGCCTGCCTGATTGCCCCTACCCGCTTACCTGCCTGATTGCCCCTAAACACTCAACTGCCTGCCTGATTTACCCTAACTGCCTCTGCCTGCCTGCCTGGTCACTCCTAACTACATGCCTGCCTACCTGATGGCCCCTAACTGCCTCTGCCTCAGCTCCTGCTGCTGCTGCTTCATCTGGAAGGAAATCTGGAATGATGGTTGTTCATCTGTCTGGTCTAATTAGCATATTATGCTTTTATTTTATATCTATCTATCTATCTATCTATCTGTGTGTATATATATATCTGTGTGTGTATATATATATATGTACATATATATCTGAGTGTATATATATATATATATATGAGACCCAATGCACAAAATTTGTGCAAGAGTAGGCCTTGCTTCCCCCAGCTGCTGGCACCAGCTTCACTCTGGCACCTGGGACCTGGGTTTCCCTCTGGCTGCCGGCAGACACCCAGGACCTGGGCTTCCCTCACAGCCCTGGCTTTGTTTGAAAGGATGTCTGGTCTAATTAGCATATGCTTTTATTATTATAGATACCTGTGTATATATATATATATATATATATATATATATATATATATATATATATGCTGTGTGTGTTTGTATCTTGATGAATGTGCCTTAATAATTACCAAGAAGGCTAGTGATAAATTTAGAATTCCTCCACTGCCCAACCCCTTCCCACAACAGAACCTAGGAAGATGTCCCACATGCTTCAAGCTATTTGGATATGGAATTCTGGGGCCCTGGAGCATGGTTTTGGAATAGGGACAGGGGCTGAGGAGGGCATGATCCCTTGTTCCACAAGGAGATGTGTGGCTTGGGGAAGGCCAAAGGGAGGCTTCTAAAGTAAGGGCCTGGGCAGACCCCCTTTTACTTGGGTCTAAGAGTTAGGACATGCAATGGATGCTTTTCCAGTTAAATCAGTTGTGAGTTGGATTTTGTGTTTAGGTACCTTGATATTTCACCTTTATTAGCAGATTTAGATTGACAGTATGATCTAGAAAAGACCACTAGACTGTGATGGGCTAGGTTGATCTTTGGATATCAATTTCTTTAGCGTCAAAATGAGGGAATCTGATTCCTTATTACATATAAAAAATTCTACATCTATTGAGTCTACCGTAAGAAAAAAAATGAGTAAAACAAATCAAATTAGAAGCTATAAGCAATTAAGATGTCCCCCAAAGGTGAATGGATAAACAAATGGTGGTACACCCAGATAATGGAATATTATTTGGCAAAAAAAAAAAAGAAAAAAAGGAAACGGGCTCTGAAGCCATGATAAGACATGGAGAAAACTTACATGCTTATTACTAAGTGACAGAAGCCATTCTGAAAAGGCTACATATTATATGAGCCCAACTAAATGACATTCTAGAAAAGGCAAAATTATGGAGACAGTAAAAAGTGGTGGCCAAGGATTTGGAGGAGGAGGATAGGATGATGAGGGAGAACACAGGATTTTTAGGGCAGTGAGAAACAATTGGGTGTGATACCATAATGGTGGATACATGTCACATATTTGTCAAAGCTTATAGAATGTTCAATCCCAAAAGTGAACAGTAATGTAAACCATGGACTTTAGTGAATAATAATGTATCAATATTGACTCACCAGTTATAATAAATGTACCACACTAAAGCAAGATGTTAAAAATACCCCTATTTTTCCCCAACTACGGGGGCTGAGGGAGGAAGGATATGTGGGAACTCTGTACTTTCCACTCAATTTTTCTATAACCTAAATCTGCTCTAAAAGTCAAGTCTATTAATTAAGAAAAACAACTAGTAGCTACGGGCTAGCCAATACATTCAAAGTAATGATAATATACATGACTGAAAAGAAAGCATCTTTAGATTCTTCCTCATATGGAATTTATACAAATATCAATAAAATGAGTGAAGAATATGGAAACTATTAAAGTTCTACTAGATTGTGATGTTTATTTGCCCTATAAAGGTAGAAGTTTATACAAAGAAGGTAGCATTGCAGAGTCTATTTAAAATATTTCTTGAAACAATGACTTTTAGAAACATGCTTTTATTTATTTTGGTTGTCGGTGTCCACTCAAAATTTTTGTAACTGCTCTTCTAGGAATAGTTTCTTTTTTTCTTCATAGTTCCTGGAGAATTACTGCTCCCCCCCCCTTTTTTGTTTTGTTATTGTTAAATATCACCTGAGGATATTTTTTCCATTGATTTTTAGAGAGAGTGGGAGGGAGGAAGGAAGGAGGCAGGGAGATGGAGACAGAGAGACAAAGACAGACACAGACAGAGAGAGAGAGAGACATAGATTGGTTGTCTTTCACACACAGCCTGACTGGGGCCAGGGATGGAACCTGCATCCCAGGTACATGACCTTGACCAGGAATTGAACCAAAGACTCTTTGGTGGGTAGGCCAACACTCTAACCACCTAACCACACTGGCCACGGCTTTGTTTTTTAAGGATTTACTCCCATTCTGGATAAACACAAATGATGAAATGGCTTAGAACTCACACACTAAGTTTCATTTCTTTGTCTTGAAGGCTGGTTTCACCTTGCCAGTTTCCATCCCTGGGAAATTTCCATCGCACTCTTTCTCTTTAAACGTTGGTCCTTAGGTGGTACCTCGCAATGTCTGCTCTGTCTCTCAATGAATCTTTATTGGCACTCCTGTTGCTGACATTTCAGGCCTTTCTGCGTCTCCAGGTTCTCAGTCCCGTTCCTGCTCCTCTCATTTCCAGCCCGAGGCAGTGTCCTACTTTACTGGGGTGATTGCAATCACTGTGAGTAGCTTCAGATTTCCTCTCCTAACTTAGTCTCCTCCTGTTATTTCAACTGTCAGAAGTGACAACTGTCCTTGCCAGAGTTTGCTGGGGTCTTTATCCTAACCCCTTCCTCTTCCAGAATCTGCCTCCCTATTGTCTTGTTTCTTCCCCTGTCTTAAGCATTCTCCACTACTCTTAACCCTGAAGCCCTGTGATCATAGACAGCATGCTTCCCACTTCTGAAACACACTTTCTGAGAGACCTCTGCAGAACCACCACGTCTGCCCACCTGCCCCTCCCTCCTACGCCTCTGTCACCTGACTACGCTTTCAACCTCCTACTAAGATGCTTCTTTTTGCTCTTCCTAAATGTCAACATGTCAACAGCTGGCCTCCTCACCACTCTGAGCACTCCATCCTTTTTTTTTTTTTTGGAAATTCTTTCCTCTCCCCGGACCCTACTCTTCTGCCCCCCCCCCCCCCCCCCGCTCCCCTCACCTCTTGAGAAATCTTTCTCTTGCTTCCTTTTCCTCATCTCCCTCCTATGACTGAAGAAGGGGCTTCTCTTTGGTTTGCCTCTTTATTCCCAGAGTCCCACATGTGTTCCCTCCTCAGGGTATGTGCCATGACCCCTCAGATGCCGTGTGGTTGGGTTTTAGCATGGAACTGCATCTCCAAGGGCCCCATTTTAGGAGAAGTTATTGCTGGGAACAATCAGTATTAAGCAGCAACGTGCTGTTTACCACAGGTTTCTCCAAGACTGCTAGCTGAGGAAAGGACATTGAATTGACAGAAGTTTTAATGTGGAGAGTCGGATACGAATGATTTGGGGCTGGAGGAGGAGAGCTCAGAAGCTGCAGAGGGCACACGAGCGGGGGTGAAGGGGAACTAACGGGACTGAAGGGGATGCCGAGGGTGCACATCCTCTCCTCTGAGGTTGTCCAGGACCAGCCTTTCTGGCACCTGGGGATTGTGGCAGGCGTGCTGTAGTCAGCCCATATAATTTACTATGGGGCGGTTCCTTTTCCTTCTATTTCCTCCCACCCTGAACATTATCTAGCACTCTGTGGGGAAATGAAAAAAAGGACAAGAACAAAACATGCTTCTTGGTATCAAGGAAAGTATTATTTACGTGGAGAAACCAAGTAAGTGGCCCTGAAAGCAGGATGGAAAAGGCCAAGCCTCGCAGGAACAAATCACCTTTCTGGGTCCTGTAAGTGGAGAAGCCCGAGGGGCAGGAAGATAATGGTCATTAAGTCGGCTTTAGTGAATCTGAAAGCTGTTGTGGAGGAGGGCTCTCTGAGCCAGCTTTCAAAGGAGCAGATTCTCAGATGAGAGCAGGCCTTCCCTCTAATAATACTTTCAAAGCAGAGGCAAGATGCTCATATCTTGAGGGAAGCTGGTGACAGAACTTTTGGGGCTTTGAGAGAAAAGCTGATAGAGAAATGGACTGACAGTGTGGCCTCGTGTACCCTGAAGAAACATTATAAAAGTCACATAAATGTGAGAAAATATCTGTGAGCTTACCAAGCAGGTGTGCAGAAAGGACGTGACATTTCAGACTCCCCAGGCGGTGCTTATAGTCCAGTGGTTCTCAACCTTCTGGCCCTTTAAATACAGTTCCTCATGTTGTGACCCAACCATAAAATTATTTTCGTTGCTACTTCATAACTGTCATGTTGCTACTGTTATGAATCGTAATGTAAATATCTGATATGCAGGATGGTCTTAGGCGACCCCTGTGAAAGGTCATTCAACCTTCAAAGGGGTCGCGACCCACAGGTTGAGAACCACTGTATATAGTCAAAGGACACCTGAATATTTGCTCATTAATTGCTGATTATCTCCAATATCTTGGCAGGGGGCATGCAACATGAGGTTACCATAATCTGTAAAATTAACTAATTTTTGTGAATTTACTGTAAGTATAACATCTGCCGAATCACAGTTTAATTGCACAGAAAGGGCATTGGAAGTGCATGGGAGTGATGTGTAATTTATGAAATAACTGTTTCCCAGCATCTCAGCATCAGGAAACAGCCAGATCACTTTAAGGGAAAGAGACCGAGCAGTCACTACAAACGGGGATGACACAAAAAGTTAATTCGTGTGTGAGTTCATGGATATACGTTTTGGAGGATGTGGTTCATGTGGTTTTTCTTTTTTGCGCTAAAATTGTGATAATTGCCAGCACTCCCAACTCAACTGGAGGGGTTATGGATGAAAAAGTGTTGCTGAGAGCTTCAGATGAGGCCGTTTCTGAATAAAATGTTTGAAAGTAAAAGCCTTATGGACATCTTTGATGGCTTTTTTTTTTTTTTTTGCTTTCAAACCATGGAAATATCAGAATGGCAATACTTCTTAAAGGACTGCTATGTTGAGAAGTTTTTATTTGGTTTTATTTCAAATAATAAAATCTTGCAGTTAGTGTGGCCCTTTCTCCATGAAGGATTCAAAGTCCTCTGCAAGTGCTATTTTTTGGAAACACCCTTTTGGAGGCCAAAAGAGGACAAGGTTGCAAAGAAATGTTAGGCGACTTGCTGAAAGTCATACAAAGTGTCAGGCATAGATTCATAATCTGAAACCTTCAGCAGAGGGATGACCGTGGTGAGGTTGGCCCAAAGTCAAGCTTTGTGTGTTCTATAAATGGAAAATGAAAGTCAGTTTTCTTGTTCACGGTAGAGACATTTCAAAGCAACACTAAGAAGGTGGGACCGGTTCACACGGGCGGGGTGGAAGTCCAGGGCAGTGCTGGGCATGGGAATGGACACCAGCATCCTGGCTCCTGACACGGTGCTGGGGATCTGCTCACGGCGCTCTGCAAAGCCACGGCGCCTTCCAGGCAACCTGAGGAGGGACCCGGGGTGCTCTCACGCCCTCTGAAACTTCTGGTAGGTGTGGAACTGTAACGCTGCTGAGATTACTTGAGGGCAGACTGGAGCACAAGAGCTTTCAGAATTCAAAGGAGGCACAAAGGTAGGCTGTAGTTCCCTTTTAATTTTTAAGGAAAATAAGTTCAAATCAAAACAACACAACACAAAACAAGTGTTCTCACAGTGCCTGAGGCATCTTTCCTTTCCAGACTAATTTTGGAGCGAAATCCTCTTATTTTTCCACAGGGTTTTCAGAGATAAATCAGAGAAACTTTGGATACTTGAATTTTTTATCTTTCTTTTAATCTAGCATAATTAAAAAGAGAGTGTTATGTCTTCCCTGTAGGTCAACATTGAGTTACTACATAGATGACATGTCACTAAGGTACTTACATGATCTGAACATATAGGAGGCCAATATCTGGACACAGAGACACATGGTTAAATTGAATACTGTTCCCAGTGACCAGGTGAATGGTCTTAGGCAAAGTTCATTATTCTGAGCCTCAGTTTTCTCATAGGTAAAATAGGAATAATAATATTGGCTTCATTGGGGTTAATGGAAATAAATGAGATAACATATTTAAAGTTCCTAGGAAACTATCTGGCACAAAATAGGTTCTCAATAAAGGTAGGCTTTTTCAATGATATTTTTCTGTATTTTAAAACATAAGTTGGAGTAAGATGGCTGGTTCCCTACCTTTCTTTCTTAATAGAAATATTTATTCTGGATGGCAAAGTGCACAGCTGAAAGCTAAAGTTTTTCGGCTTTCCCTGTAGCTGTAGAAGAGTCAGAGATATATGAGCAGAAGCTTTTGTGGGCCTTATGGAAAAGTGATTCAATAAAGGAAAGAAACATGGCATGGGCTTGTTTTATCCTCTCCCTGTTCCCCTTCTTCCTGACTGGAACCTGGTTTTGAGGGCTGGGCTCCAGCAGCCTCATTGGGCCGAGGAGTGCCCTTGAGGACGGAAGCCCAGTGCTGTGGATGATGGAGCAGGGACCAAATGGTGCCTAGATCTCTGATGAATGATGCCATGGAACTGTCATACCTGCTCTGAACCACACATGTCTCACTCCTTTTATATGAAGACTCATTTAGGTCATTGTTATTTTCCGTCCTCATTACTAGCAGCCAATGCACTTTCTAATTGACACACATTATATCACATTTAGACAATTCTGAAATTAGGAGATAGCTTCTAATACAGTTTTAAAAATAATTTTATCAAGAAAAGCAATAATACATTTAATTATTAATGGTATCTTAAAATTCAATATAGCAGAATATTATTTTTCAAAGTTAGGTAGTATTTTAAAAAATTATTTACTAATTAGAATTAGTTAGGAAAAGGACATAGCTTTGTAATGTAATCCCCATGCAGTGTTAGAGTCTTGCCTCTTTTGAGGAAACGTCGAGAATGTATAAACAGTAGGTCCCCAAGAAAAGTTTGTTGAATTAATCTAACAGTGACCTTCTAATTTGTGAAATATATTTTCAAGGTTTTATGATTAATCAATTTGTTTCTAATAGTTTTTACTTTACTTATTAATACAGTTATAATATTTATGACAATTATTTTTACAGAAAAATTTTACTGTAGACTTTCCCTATTTCGACTTTTAAAAAATGTAAATAATGGAAAATAGGTACTGAACATATGGGTTTTCAATGCAGTGTGTATGTGAAAGGTAGCTGGCATATGTGCTGAATCTGATACTAAGAGGGACCACAAAATTCAAGACATATGGGCGTTCATGTGAGACACAGAAAATAAAATACTAAAAAATAACAAAAGCCAGTACAAAATAAAGAAAAGAATAAAATGTCATTTCCTCCTCCGGCTAAGATGACAGCCTCTCATCATGGTGATTTGTACTAGACTCTGATGCCAGCGATTTATGTCACAGCCTAAAGGAAGTACAGGTATCTTGATCTGGCACCGAGAAAATTAATTTAAAAGATTCTTCCCTTTTGAACCTCATTCAGATTCAGGTTCAGATCCAACTGGTGCTGTCTCACACACCTATGTCCTAGCACTGTGCTTCCACACACTACCTGGCTCCCACCCACAGCCCCTCTGCATGCTGAGTCCTACTCTCTACCCAGTGCTGGGGAGGAGGAGCCCTCAGCCCTGCTGAGTGATGGTTGAGCTGGGACTCAAGTTCCTCAGAAGCCCAGTCCACAGGTATTTTCACTCTCCATAGCTTCCTAAATGACTTGACTGTATTTTCACACTTTGACAGGTCATATGCCCCTCAGATATAAACTTTAAAAGCTTTTAATGATTAACCCACATACCCAGACAGATCACAAGGGAATCTTGCCCCCAGAATCTCTTGAATAATCTGGCAACCCATAGGAGGGTTCTTTGCATGCACATGAGAAAGTTTTTCCAAATAATAACAATTCCCTGGAAAAGTGAATAGTCATTTATCTTATCTAATGTCTTCACTAGTATGCAAAGGTGACTGTCCCTTCAAAAAGGCTGTTTTCAAAATGTCCCCAGAGCAATTCATCATTTATATCAACTATTGCTTTATACACTTGTCTATGATACTTAATTGGTTATTCTGTTTGACATGCAAGATCTGAATAATAAATCAGGACATCTTAAAACAACTCAGAGCCCTTCAGAGAGTGTAATGCAAGCCCCCCCCCCCCCAATTCTTATTTCTAAAAAGACTCAATGCCTTGAAATCTAAGCAGTGAGCCAGTCATGTTTGACATTTGTGCACACTCTCTGCCACTTTTTCTCATGCACTGACTTCCCGGCCTAGCAAAGCACTACGGCGGCATGGAACCTGCGGGCTGTCCCCGGCAGGAAGGAAGGGAGCACTGCCCAGAGCCCCGAGAGATAAGCAGGGAAGGGAATATACATGTGATCTACCAAGTGGATTCATAACAGCCTTCCCCATAGGACACAAAGACAAAACCATGCACACGAATATCAAAAACAGAACAAAAACCAGAGGGGAAAGGCGCACGCTCCACGTCATTACATAATGCCCTGGAAGCCTGGTCTGAAGCGTATTTAGCACTTACACAAGCCTCACAATGTTTCAAGAGAAAAGTGAGATTGTAAACAGCGCCAGGGCGCCCAGCAAATCCAGAACGCACGCTGGGGAGTGCGGCAAAGTTCCTCACTTTCAGAGACATATCCACACCATCCCAGACCAACGGATATTTATGAACTCCAGGAGGAAATTTCTAGGGTAAGATCTCTCTCACTCAGTATCAGACAAGCCAAACTCCTTCCTGTTGCAGAAAATAAGCCTGCTTTCTCTTAAACAGCTTATCATTGCCCCTTCATTCCTTCATGCTTCCTCTACCTGTAGCCCCACATGTTTGCTGCCCACAACCTTGCCTGCCTATTCAAATTCCCGGTGTCTAGGTTTCCAGCTCTGGTGCTTAGAGCCTGCCTTCTGCAAAGTAGCATTAGTCACACTCTTGCCTCTTTTATTAGAGTGAAATTCTCTAATTTCTCAAGGTCAGGAACTGTATTATATAGTTCCATATCCTCCACAGTGCTTTGAGCACAGTATGTTTATTAAGTTCTCTTTCATGGTCTGGTTTCTCTTTACTTTAGCTAAGTGTATTTATTCATTTAGTCCTTCATTAAACATCTGTTGAGTACCCACTGGGAGCTGGGGAAGTTGCCATCCACATTTTTTGATCAAGTCCCAGTTTCCCAGCCGTTACTTTCTGTGGCTGGAGGCAGCTTAGAGGCCCTCTGCATGCATAGTTACAGTAAGGTAGTACATTATCATCAAGGCTTTAAATTGAGAGAAAACTCTTCATATTCTTTGGACCTTAACCACATGGTCCCACATGAATCTGCTCATTATTCTAGGCTGTGTATGGGGGCAGGGTGAGAGAGAATAGAAAAATGAAAAGAGAAAATCATGGTGCTTGTGCATGAAGATTGATCTACAAGGATGTCCATTTCATTTGGGTATTATTAACATCAGAACAAAAAGTTAGAAATGTCCTAGTTAGGTAACTCATGCTGTAGACGAGTATCCACAGATGTGAGGAAATGTGTTAAAAAAGATGGGTTACAGAATAGTTGATTTTTACTTTTAAAAATCCACTGGGGAGGACATCTAGAAGGATAAACTTTGAAGTATAAATGGTGAGTATACCCGAGATGTGGGATTATAAACCATTTTCTTCTCTGAGTATATAAGCATTTTCCAATTTCTCTAAAAAATGATACTGGATAACTTTTGAGTCAAGAAAAAAAAAAGCAATTAAATTTTCTAAGGGAAAAGGAGACCAGGACGAGAATCCTCCCAGAACAGGAGAGGCTTCTGACAAAATTCTCCCTCGCCCTCAGTGCTCAGGTCTTCACTCGTTGATGAAGCCTACTGTACAGGCCGCTCGCCTGCTGGCCTCAAAAGGAAGACAGCAGTGCACGTGCATTCTGACCCGCTTGTCTCTTCAAATAGATGTACGTGCAGATGAACATGTAGATGAACAAACAGGTGTCCCATTCCACGCCCCCTCACAAAGCACTGCTTTGTCAAGTCACAAACTGCTACGAATTCTAGTTGTTATGTAAGTTAAACCAAACTAAAAACCAAGCAAACAGATAAACATATTCAGAAGAAAAGCCCTTTCCCAACCGACTACACTTAAAAAAAATTCTGGCCCAGCCACCCAGGAACCAACAGGTCGCCAGTTCGGTTCCCAGTCAGGGCACATGCCGGGTTTGTGGGCTCAATCCCCAGTAGGGGTGCGTGCAGGAGGCAGCCAATCAATGATGTTCCTCTCTCATCATTGATGTTTCTATCTCTCTATCCCTCTCCCTTCCTCCCTCTCTAAAAATCAATAAAAATATTTTTAAAAATCTAGACCTGGTTGGTATTGCTCAGTGGATAGAGTGTCAGCCAGACCTTGCACCAAAGGGTCATGGGTTGGATTCTCGGTCAAGGGCAGGTACTTGGATTGCAGGTTTCATTGCTGGCCCTGGCAACCAATCAATGTCTCTCTCTCTCCCTCACCCCTCTAAAAATCAATGGAAAAAATATCCTCAGGTGAGAATCAACAACAACAACAAAAATCTAAGTAACATTTAGAGGGAAAGAAATTTGTTTAGATGGATGGAAGGTGGACTGATAGGTAAAAAAGAAAAGGATGGAGATGTACCACATCTCACAATGAGGGTACCACCAGGGCACCGTCTGGGCACAGGCAGATTAACTAGGGACAAGTGGACAAAGGGTTGTCTGCACAGAAGCCATACCTTGGTCTGGAACGTACAGAACATGTGCGTTAGGAATGGATGCTCCCAGGCCAAGGAGAGAACTCTCTTCTCTACCATTGTACACTCAACATCGTCGTCCATCAAAACCACGTCTTTCTTTAGGGCTTTGATTGCAAAAAATTGATTGGTGTTCTTGAACTCTGCTAGAAAGACCTAGAAGGAAGAGGTAACTTTATTTTAGAAGTTGGAGTAACACTCATTAAGGGACAAGACTGAGAGATGTGTGCTGGGTGAGAAAGGAGGCTTCCTTCTCCAACCCCTTTGTCACCTTTATGCAGACACAATAGAGCACTTCACCGGTTTAGGTTATCACCTAACAATTTCATACTCTCTTTGTACCTTTCAAAGGGTTTCAAAAAAATTACTATGCAATTGGATGCGTTATTCTCAGTCCCTGAAAAATTATATTTAAAAAAGTATGCCCTGTCTGTCCAGGGACCTGAGTAAATTTATAATTAAAAACCACAGAGACAAATGTGTATTGATGGAAGCAGCTGTAAGTAGTGGAGAGGCAGACCTGATTGTACTAGAAACATTACTGCAAATGTGCATAAAACCTTGTCCAAGTTTTACCCAGTTTTTCAAGGCAAAAGAAAATCCATGAGGAGTAGAGCTCTCCTTGCGTGCTCAGAGAAGGCACACCATCTTATCTGATGGCACAGGCACCAATACCATTTTCAGGACCTACTATGTGTCAGGCATTCTGCTTTGTACTTTCCATGTGCTCTCTCATTTTATAATCTTTTAATTCTTAGCTGAGAACACTCTGCAAGACAGATAAGAATAATAATTATAAAAAAACTAGGTTCAAAAAGTAACTTAAGTTTCTCAAATTCATGGAGCCACTCAGTGGAAAATGTAACTCCAGAGTTTACTTTTTCCACTTGATTTCATGAATCACACATGAAAGGACACCAGATGGCACCTAATGGAGAGTTTCCACAGCTCTCGCCTTTGCAAATGATGCAGCAACAGACAACTAGCAGTTGCGAGGACATGGCATTTGGAGATAGAAAACTCCAGCGAGGGTCTAATTTCACAGACATTTACTAGCTGTGGGAATGTGGGCAAACCAGTTAACCTCTCTGGGCTTTAGTTTCCTAATGTATAAAAAAGAGAACTGTCACCATATTCTCTAACTTTAGGACCACTGTGAAAATCAAATGAGACACCACCTGGGAAAGTGATCTGTGAACTATAAAATCCTCTCTAAATGGCAGATACTAAGAATACTTGTCATTTGTTTCATATAATGACTTTTAGGGAGTGCTGAAGTCAATGATGCTAAACCAGTAGTGAAAATGCATTGTGTCTACATTTAAAATGATATAGTGCAGACACATAACTCTGGGATAGCTGGCTTGATAGAGGGGAAAGAGCTTCGATGACAAGTCAGGCAAATGAGTAATGTGTAAAACCCTAGAAAACATGCAGTTTGTTCTCCTGGGCCTAAAAGTAGATACAGAACAAGAATATAGAGGCTACGATTTTGGTGAGGAAGCATACTTCTTATAGAGCAGTGATGGCGAACCTATGACACGCGTGTCAGAGGTGACACGCAAACTCATTTTTTGGTTGATTTTTCTTTGTTAAATGGCATTTAAATATATAAAATAAATATCAAAAATATAAGTCTTTGTTTTACTATGGTTGCAAATATCAAAAAAAAATTCTCTATGTGACACAGCACCAGAGTTAAGTTAGGGTTTTTCAAAATGCTGACACGCCAAGCTCAAAAGGTTCGCCATCACTGCTCTAGAGTGCACCAAGGAAGAAGAACGAGTTTGGGAGTGCTTCGTCCTCCTCTCCACAGGCCCCACAGTGCAGTCCTCACAGATGTAGGGACCCCCGGTGCTGCTGGGCAGGGCACAGAGCAGACAATACCTGAAGCTCTCACCTGTCCCTTGGGATATTACCTAAGACTTGTAGGTTCAACTTAATGTCTTTTTTATTAACCATGTTCAAGTGAAGCAATTCACACAGGAATAAGGAAAGATAAACATTTCATTAACAATTAAAATTACCTTCTTAGTAATTGCTTCTTTCAATAAAACAGTCCAAAACCAGCCATAAAGCAAGAAGCTGGAAAGGTAATTTCTGTCTCTGTAATGTGCTTTCAGTTTTTGGTAACAGGTTATGATTACACATTAATTGATGCTAAATTACAGTGAGGACTGGCTGTAAAATTGCCTATTACACTCAGATTAAGATCAAATGGGCCTGCTGTGGTTCATATGATTGTGGAAATGAACTAAAATAATTAATGAATATCAGCTATAGATTTCAGGGCAGAGTAGATTTTGCCAAAAGTGAAGCACTGCTGTTTAAATCCAAACCCCAATCCCAGGACATCATCATTCAGCTGGGACAATAAATCAGTTGCATTTTAGTTTGTTTATTATTAGATAAACTGGGTAAGTTTTCCAGCCAAAGTCTGGTGAGCAGGTGCTGAGCATAATGCTGGGTTTGGGTGTATAAATTTATGGAACAGTAGTCTGTGGCTAAAATGTTCATTGGTGCCGAATCTAAGACTATAAAACAACTAATACATTAGGTATCCTTAATACTGTAAAGAACCCCAAATTCTATATTCCATGTCATCCCTCTTTACAATCACTGGTTTGTAAATATTCTACCGTCACTGATAATGGATTGTAATTTCTTAAATTATGTCTTCTTCCTCTCATTGTCCCCTGTGACTGGCAGAGACAGCCCATAACTCCAGTGTGTGGCAGGAGGAGTTTAGAGGAGGCATTTTCTCCATGAAGCTTTTCCCAGGACTCTCAAGCTACAGCCGTGTTATAGGCTGAATTGTGATTGTGTCCCTTCCAAAAATCAATAGGTTGTATCCTAACCCCCATGACCTCAGAGTGTCACTGTGGAGGTCATTACAGAGGTGATGAAGTTAAAAGAAGGTCATTGAGGTGGGCCCTAATCCAAAATTACTGCTGTCCTTATAACAAGAGGGATTAGGACACAGCCTTGCACAGAGAACAACAATGACAGGACACAGGGAGAAGAGGCATCTACAAGCCAAGGAGAGAGGCCTTAGGAAAAACAACCCTGCCGACACCTTGACCTGGGACTGCCAGCCTCCAGCACTGTGAGAATTGTTGAAGTGGCCAGTCTGTGGCATTTTGTTACAGTAGCCCTAGCCAACTAATGTAAGGCCGAGCACATTTGATAGAGAAAATGAACTACATAAGAAGTAAACCCACACTTGAGCAAACAGCAATAAATAACAAACAAACAAACAAACAAACAAAAACCCAGTGTGAAAAAGAAACTGGCTGAGGCACCTTCTTATTTCTGAGGTGTCCAGAGATACCAAACTCATAAGCTGGAGGTGTACACCTGCAAAGCAAAATGGCCTGGATACACCCAAGGAGGCAAAGGCTGATTTCCTTGGAGCCCGTAGGCCCCTATTTGTTGCAACATCTCTACCTGTCACAGAATGCTCAGGACTGCACTCTCTGCATACCCACTCCCAGTTCTGACCCCAAGAGCTTAGTTCTCCTAACCAGGAGCTTTGCTCTTTAATTTTTGGACGTTGGTCTGTGGGATTCTGTGGTATACCATACCTTGCCAAAACTTCCTTTCCCCAACATTTTGTGCAAGATAAAATCCTCGATTTTTAACTTCATATGTAGAGATGGTCTTTCTACGTTTGGCTCAGGTTCTGGATGATGGCATATCTTCTCCATCTCATCCAAGGGAGACTCCCAGGAGATTCCCTGAGGCTCTGAGAATGGCAACCAGTGGTTAAAAGGAAACAAAGAACAATGGAGGGTTATTCTAGCTACTTGGAGAACACACATTCTTTCCAGTTTCCCATTCTAGGATCCATCTGCAATCACGCAGAAAGGCGTTCCTGCTGTGACTGGTGGCACCTCCTGCTTGTGAGCCTGACACTGGGGCCTGGACTGCGTCTCTTAATCCAACAGATTGGGGAAATTTTCAAGTTGAGAAACATTCCAATCAGCAAAAGGCCGTTTATGCAACCCAAATGAGCACTTTTAGTAAATGTCAAATCATGGATAAATAGAGATCTTCACCAAACTCAAGGAAAGATGATTCTCAATTGCTTTGTGGCTCACAAGAACAGTGGCATCAATTTCTATGACTTACCAGGGGAGGGAAGAGAAAATGGATAGCAGACTGTTAAAGATCTGAATTGCATCATTTGTCACAGTCTTCAAGTCAACGTGCCACCTACTTTGATCATCTCTAAGACCTCGTCTACTTCTTTGCCTGGACACTTTTCCCCCTCTAATCCAAACCTTTCTTTAAAAAAATTTAAGTCGATTTATTCCTCACCCCATGCCAGAGGACGTGTAGAAAAACATTTTTGGAATCTTTCCTCCTCTCCCGAATATAATTTTTCTTTTTTTTTATTGAAAATATTTGATATCTCACATTGTGTTAAGACGCACAATATGTTGATTTGATACATTTGCGTATTGCGATACGACTGTCATTGTAGCGACAGTACCACTATCACATCACGTAATGATCATTTCCTTGCTTGTGTTTGGAATAATGACATTTATTTTTTAATCTATAGGTTTATCTTTCATATTCTCCCTAAATCCAAGAAAAATAAGTATTTTGTAATGTATGTTGAAACTGTTTAGGTTCATAGTCAGGTGGTCATATGCTCGCATGATTGACCTTCAAACAGAAGGCTGGATACACTTCCATCATGTCACAAATGTTAAGGACTTTGGGCACCGCTATTCTTCCCCTTTCTACTCTTAAACGTCACAATAAAATAGTCTGTGAAGGTGCTGAATAAGATGGTCTTCTGCGGTACCCCCACCACTGAGCTTTATGGTGGATTTATTTCTATAAAAACATCTAACAGTGATAGGAAGTAACTAACATTCTAAAATTCTAAGGAAAAATGAACGGTTGTTTTCTCCAGACTTATTCCATTTTCTCCCCCGCCCCCCTCCCCCAAACCTCCCACTGTCTTAAAAAGGTTTCCTAATGGGTCATGTTTTAGTTTCACTTCTAAGAAGTAGGAGCATCTTAGTTGATGGCTATGTCTGTAATATTTAGATAGAAAAGAATCATCTATCAGACCAGGTACACAGAGAATTTATATACAGAGGACTCAGGTTAAGGTTAATCGAAATAAATTGCTGACATTGATTCTATGGGGATCAAGATAGCTACCTCGTTTCCCTGATGCCAGTACATAGGGCAGCCTTGCTTCACCTTTTATGGAGCATGGGGGACCAATTTCAACTGGACCTTCTCTGTAGATGTGTTCAGTATCTCTTAAGCAGCGAGCCTAGATTACAAACAAAGAGTCAGACCACTCACCACTGATGGACAGCTCAGCCTGTCCTTGGGGACGAAAGCCATTTGAGATTCCTAAATGCATAAGGTAGTCAAAGCTCTTTCCCTAAGCACTCTTTTTTTGGATTCCATATTCTGCGAGAGTCTATTGGATTTTATGCAGCAGCAGAGCATATTCACTTCCTTCATACTTTTCTGGACCTAATTAATTGTTTCTCCCATGCTATCCAATCGAAGGGCAATGGGTAGAAAAACAGCATTGCCAAGTCCTAAGGAGGTGTTGTTCTTGGATATGCAAGTTAAGCATGCTAGTATATGGCAAGGCAAAAATTGCCCCAGACTAGGAGTTCTGAGGGCATTTTAGGGATGATTCTAGCATATCAGTTTTCCCTCAGGCTATTAATCAACCCTAGTATCCTATATAATAAAAGCCTAATATGCAAATCGACTGAACGGCAGAATGACCGGTCTCTATGACATGCACTGACCACCAGGGGGCAGACACTCAATGCAGGAGCTTCCCCCAGCCTGCAGGCCCCAGTCTAGCCAAGGTGGGTGTCAGCGGGGTTCCCTGATAGCCACGCCGGTCGCCCCACAGTTTGGCCCTGATCGCTGGCCAGGCCTAGGGACCCTACCAGTGCACAAATTTGGTGCAGCAGGCCTCTAGTATGAGTATAAAGCTGGCAATGAATCCTCAATAATTTTAATGAATTTATTTGTTTTTGTCCCTGCTCATTCTACAAATTTAAGATATTACAAAGAGCCATACAATACAAATGCATTAAATAAATATCACAAAGGCAGGATATGGGCATGAAGATGAAAGGGGAGAAGCAAGTGCTCAGAAATAGACTCTATGTTGTCCCACACAGTTGCTAAAGAGTTGAAACTGCAGGAACTTGTCACATACCTGTTGGGTGCTCTCAATCATTGCCAGTGCTTCGGCCATCAGCTTCTGGTTTATGCCACATAGGTTGGCCACCTTTGTCTGGCATCGGTGATGCACGTTCATGCCACATGCTAAAGGAGAACAGTGACACCATGAGCCAGAGCAACAGAACCAAGTGCCATGGCCTTTGCACATGACCTTCTTTAAGTACACCTGTGGTGAAGGGACAATTGGCAGCCCCCATGCCATCTTCACAGCAGGAGACACTGAATACTACTAAATTCAGACAGTGCTTTTATGATGCCATTGGGCTCCCCTTCCTGAAATACACAGATGCTCCTGTGTGATTCTGGGAAGTGAGCCCCACTAAAGATGGGACTAGAGCTGTGTTGATAGGGGCAGAAGTCTGCTGTCAGTATGCATTTAGACTGTGCCATTACTGAGAGAAAAAGACTGACGTTGGCTCTCATTGGTGGAAATGTGCAATGCTGGAGTTGAAGTTTGTTCATGCCAACCCTAGACCCTCTTCCTAGACCACAGCCCAAGTCCTCCCTTTCCCACACAGGCTGCAAAGAGCTTCTCTGTGCACGAGGGTTCAGCCTCAGCCTGCAGAACTGAAATGGAGATGGTGGCGGGTGGTCTGTGTGTGGGCTTAGGACTGGGGGTGGGAGGAGGGAAAGTGGCTGAGACCACATGCCCAGCATATAGGAGACCTGGGCTAGGTGAGCTAAAGAGTCTACATAGGCTTCTAGCTCTTACAGCCACGATTCTGCAGGAGTTTTCCAATTAATAGTCCTGAAAACAGCATGATAAAGGTCTGCCTCCACTTTTTGTGGTCATGTGAGCCTCCTTGGTTTGGGGGATGTGCATGCCTGTGTGTCTGTGTGAAGACAACTATTATATCTTGTTGTTAGTTTTAGAAAATTAAAATTCTGCCTGCAAAACATCACTGTTACAATGAAAAAAAAAATGTTCACAAAGGTTTCCAAATCCCAGCTAAAAATACTTTGATCTCAAGTCCAACTCAATTTTATAAAAGTATATCAATCAGGATTGTTAAAATGGAATTACGCAGGAGGAGCTAAAAATAAAATCATGTAGTTTCAATTTTATCTGCTTATTGTTAGCCCAGTTGTGCACAAAAAAATAAAAAATAAAAACCCCACCACAAATGGCACAGTAATTGGCATCAAATAGGCGCTCATTAGACACAACTTTTCTTTCATCTTCATTGTATATTACAATGAAATATATATTGAAATATTTAGGTGAAATGTTAGCCACCTTCATCTTTAGTTTTAACTAGCCCACTCTTCTTCAGATAGTCCAATAACAAAACACAATAAAGTAGCATTTACTATGTAAGTATAAAGCTGCCCAGTATAAGTGGGTAGATCTAGTCATAAAATCCATTTAAAGTGTGATGTTTAATAAAGATGCTGTTTGCAAAGGCTTGATGCCCTTCTGAATTCTGCATCCTTAGGACAGGGAGGCAGGTAATGTGAATTTAGCACAAGGGGTTGGGGAGTTTTACTTTGCTCCTTAAAATTGTACCAGATCTAAGGTTGTCTCTGATGTGCAGTCTGTAAAGAAAGGCCTTGTTCCCACCATGACAATGCCATAAGTCTTTGTTACTAACCTAGCAGGTGAGGAGTCGATCTCTTTGAGTGCAAATAGTTCCTTCTGATGGCTATTTTCATGGGAAGTGTAGTGGAGCGAGAAAGCAGACAGGTCAGGATGAAGGGAGGCCCTACTTAGGAAGGTGGCTTATGAGAGAGCAAGATAAAGAGAGTGTGCAGCAAAAGACCAGGGAAAAGGGATGTAGGGAGAGAGTGGGAGGTGACAAAGATGAGGACATGAGGAGGTGAGGCAGCAGGGACTTTGGGGTGTTGGTAGCAAGAACAGAGGACACATATGGGGAGGAAAGGGAAGGGAGGATATGGGAGAGGAGAGAAAAGAGGGAGGGGGCTGAAATGTAGGAGATGGGAGAGTGGGGAAGAGAATGGAATGGAAGAGAAAGAACGTTAGAAAAGGACAGAACAAAGCAGGCACGTGAACCATGAAATAATGCCAAGAATCCTCGTGGGAGTTCTAAGCTCAGAGCATAATCACACTGCCTGGCCTGGGTGGGGGTGGGGGGGCCGGGTTCCAGGGAAAGGAAATGTCAACGGTGAGACCCTCATGAGAACAGGAAGACTGCAGATGGGGCTTTGATTATTCATGTGCTGTGTGTACCATTAGGATATCCAATGACTTCTTGCCTCTGAACTTGTAAAGGTATTCTGCGCAGTGCCAGGCCCTCCCATGCCTCTTGAACAGGCAGGGAGAAGAAAGTGTGTCGCAGCACTTGCGGGCCACAGAGGGACTGTTCAGGTGGATTTTGACGACATACTGGTCTTGCCTTCAGTAATGATTTAAAACCTAGGCCCTCCTGCCTCCCTTAAGATGTCACTCCAGGCTTCCCAGACACGTGAACACAATTGTGATGAGGAAGGGGGACGCTGCTGAAGGTGATCTTTCACCTCAAGTCAGCACCTCTGTCACTTAAAAGATAAGACACGCATTAGTTAGTGACATAAAGTTGGGCTGCCAAGAACAGTGGCTTCTCTATTTAATAATTCAGAACAGAAAGGTCCCTGCTGCAGCCGGAGCCCTCCTTTTTGAATATCTGGGCCCCATCCCCACTCTCACTCCTGTTCAAAAGGCAGAAGTGTTTTGTCATCCTCGGTGGGATGTTTTCCTCTCTACTCCCTGATCTTGGTGCAACAGCATCTCAGCTTCTAAAGGTTATTGCCTTGGCAACTTGGAGTTGTAGAGCAGGAAAGCCCTGCTGGCTTTTTCTCAGGATCGGTCTGGATAACTTGACCAGAGAGGCTGCAGGCTCTGGCTCTGCTGTGCTGGCGACCCGTGGGGAAAGGCCGGAGTCAGAGCTGCGCTTGGCCTCTCCCTGGGCATTTTGAGTGATAGACTCTCCATCCAGCATAAGTCAGGGGATTCTTCTGTGCAGGACCTTCCATCCGCCAAGCAGACGCGCCGGGCTTGCTCCTTGATGGGGCCACAGGAAGAATCTCACTGGCTGATACAAAGGAGGGCGGCAGGGGCAAAGCAGAAGCTGCCAGAGTCAGGGGCCAGGCCCAGAGAGACAGCGGGGCAGGAGAGGGAAGCGGTCAGAGGAGAAATGCTGCCTTCTTCATTTCTCCCCAGGAGGAGGCACAACAGAAGGCAATGAGCCAGGAGCCTTGACATTTAACCTGAGTGATTCTGTACTTATCTGGGTTCAAGCATTTGGATGTGTGGGGGGCGGTATGAGAGAAAGATCAGCAGTGGCTTATAGTTTCAGGCCTTTCTCATTCATGATCACAGGCTCCTCCAGGCTGTTTGGAGAGGTCAGCGGCTCCATCTCTCCTACCTCCCTCCCTCTCATTCTTCATTGAAGCTGCGAATCCACCTCTTGGAGTGTTCTGTCAGGGCCCACACGCATTTCCCACAAGACTCACCGTCACACTTCAGCCCTTGCCTGGCCAGGCCCCACAGCAGGGTCCCGCAGTGCTCACAGAACGTCGGGCTTTTGTAATTGTAGACTTTAAATCTATGCGGCATGTCAATTTTGAACCTCTCCTTGTGGAACTGAAAGAAGAGGAGACCACATGGCAGTAGGTGTCCCTGGGTTCCCAGCTTTACATGTCTTAGCAGATACTTTAGCATAACTAGCAGAATAATAAAAACATTGGAACGATGTATATATTAAACCACAATTTTTACTTGTCAAGTTTTATAGTCATGTTCAAAGAACTCAGCCAGCCATTAGCGCTTTCGGGGTGAGGGGCAGGCACGCGATATACACATATCAAGTAACCCGCAGACAGCTGCAGTCTGAGGCATTCCACAGTCAGGCTAACATTTCAGGAAGAGGGAACTAAGGTTATTTATTTAGATAGGCGCTAAGTAAACCTTGCACTTCCCTTCCTATTTTAATATAAATATTTCCTTTTCTCTTTCAACTCAGGATCAGTGCTTTCACCTTTGGAAGATGTTATATAATGACCCCTCTAGTGGCAGCATTGCCATCGGCTTATTAGTATGAGGGCCTGAAGTGTGAAGCACTTCACACCTATTATACATAAACAGAGGAGGCCAGAGGTAGCTGATGGTTCTGCTAAGTGCTGTGGACACATATGGCATGTGTATTATCTTTTACATGTGATATCTCATGTCATCCTCAAAATATCCCATTTGAAGTAGCCTCTATCAGTATTCTCATTTGACAGATGAGGTGATGAAGCACAGAGAGAGCAAGATACTTGTGTAGGTCACACAGCCAAGTGAGCTGGGATAGTTATAGCCTGGCCATCAGAATGAGAGCCTGTCCTCTTTCACTTTTACTCTTCTCTCTCAAAACAAACATGATTTAGAAATGGGGAGAGGGGAGATGAGAAAGGGATGCTGGTGGTAAAGATATTGCAGTTTTTTTTTTTTCAGTTTTCCAGAGTTTCAATTCTCTCCTTTAATCAAACATCCATGAACAACAACAACAAAAAATCAGGCAGTTTGAATTCTGGCAAGAATACCAATATTTCTGTACAGTATGAAAAGTTTTATGTACTTAAGACTTATAATCTCTGCCTCAGTTTTTAATTGAACAATTCATTTGGAAGTGTGCATAGCAACGAAACCTTATTTATTAAAGTGATGTAGCTAATGTTCCTGTTTTGGCTACTGGTCAGCACTGGGTCTTTATAATGGCTGTTTAGAATTGCTTAAAGGTTCCCCAGCACTTACTCTAGTCATTTTCAATCAAGAAAAAACAACTTTCAAAGCTGACTTTGTATAAGCATTTCCATGTAAATATGAACAATTAATGTCAAGGTCCAGGCTAGAAGGCTTCCACTTTAATTCATGAACTGCCCAAATGGCTCAAGGCTCATCTGGGAAAGACTGTAGATTTATATTTTGCAATATGATAGATACTTAGCCACAAGGGCCAAGTGAATATTTGCAAGGTGGTGAAAAGATGTGCTGTAAGAGTAAAATACACACTGGATTTTGAAGACTTTGTATGAAAAAATGTAAAATATCTTATTAATTTTTATACTAATTATACATTGAAATGATAATATTTGGGCTGGTTGGGTTAAATAAAAATATAATGTTAAGAGTAATCTCACCTGTTGCTTTTTACTTTATTTAATGTGGCTACTTGAAAATTTATTAAAATTGTACTGTAGCTCTCATTCTATTTCTATTGGACATTAGCCTTTGAGGTGAACAGCTATGCTTACAACCCGAGATTTTCCAGGAAAGCTGAGGTATCAAGTAACGGGAGCAGGAGGGTGTGTTGGGAGGTGGCAATTTGATTTAAGCAAACAAAAACATTTTTCGGGGAGACTGAGATCTGAATTTTAGTCCAGCTTTGTCCCTTAAATGTGGTTGGCTATAGACAAACTACTTTTATCTCTTTGAGCCGTAGCAGAGTCATTTTAATATGAGATTATCCCCCCTCTAAATTTTAAAAGTAATTCTACTCTGGAAAAACTAAATCAATTTGCCTTCTCTGTACCTGCCCCTTTGCTGGAGAAAATCACATACCTGGGCAGGTTGACACCCTCAAATTCAAAGGGACTTTCAACTATGCTTGGCAATCCTACTGCTTTTCTCCAATCCATTGCTTTCCCATCTCTAAATCCAGTCATTGCCTTCCTTCTCTCAACCCTCAGACTTCCTTGAGGAAATAAGTTGTCTAACAGAACTGCTTGCCCTCAAATCTGCAAACCTAATTGTATCTGCAACCAACTTCTCCTTTCCTACAATTGATGAAATGATCATTTGTCCACCAAAGACCCGTCTCCACATGTGCTTTGGACCTCTTCCCCTCTTGCCAAGACTGACTGCTTTGGTCATCCCTCTCTCCAACTTCATCCATGTGTCATCACCCCCTAGCTATGGGACTATTTCTACCTCTTGTATCTCACCTCGTTCCAGCTACTGTTCTACTTCAATTATCTCTTTTACAGTTAATCTTCATGAAAATATTAATGCATAGGTTGTTTCCATGTTATTTATCATCTTCCAGTGCTGGCCAATGAGGGGACTGCCTCTATAAATCCCCTAAATTTCTCTGATCAAGGGCTCAAAAGATCTCCATGTGGCCCTCGTTTTTCTCAACATCTCAACTGCACTGAACACAACCAACCCTTTCATACACTCTTAATATATGAAGAGCCAGCCCTCTCTGAACCTTTGTTCTCATCTCTATCACAAGTTCCTTCTCTCTACCTACATCTAATTTTAGATTCCTTTGGGGTCAGTATGGAGTCTATAGTCCCTTCTTCCTATCCTCCCTCACTAGGTCATCTCTTTGGCAGCTTCAAATTCTACCCCAATGATAGACACTCCTACATTTATAGATTTATTCCATTGGCTCATATGAATTCTAAGCTCATAAAATTGTCTATTTGATAACTTAGGTATCTCAGACTGACGTCTAAAATGGAAATATTAATTTTCCCCTGTAGATCTCTACTTCCAGTCATACTGACATTCTCATGATTCTGATATCTATCCCACTGCTCAAGACAGAAACCCAGCTGTCATCCATCTCTTTCATTCTCCACATCTTGTCCATTAGCATTAGAGTCATTTGGAATATTGAAATCACCTAAAAAAAGTCTGCTTATTTTGCTCCATTTCTATTGTTACCATATTTCTGCCCTGGTGGGACTCCATCTTCCCAGGTTTTTACTTTCACATCTCAATCCACTGTTTCCCCCTACAGCAGTCATTGCAATGGACTTTCATTTAAAAAAAAATCAAAAAACAAAACAAACAAAAAAATAAACCCACAAAACAAAAAACAAACAAACAAAACAAAACACCCAACTGTCTGGCTGGCATTGCTCAGTGGTTGAGCATTGACCTATGAACCAGGTGGTTATGGTTTGATTCGTGGTCAGGGCACATGCTGGGTTGTGAGCTTGATCCCCAGTGTGGGATGTGCAGGAGGCAACTGTCAATGATTCTCTCTCACCATTGATGTTTCTAACTCTTTCTCTCCTCTTCCCTTCCTCTCTGAAATCAATAGAAATATATTTTTTAAAAAATCCAACCTCTTTTCCAGGATCTGAAGATCCCTGTCTGATCAAGGTCCTGCCAGGTTGTCCAACTTCATATTCGATTTTTGCCCTTGTTCTAGTCACATGGGCTCATTTCAGTTTCTAAAACATGCTGATTCTTTCTGCTCATGGGGCCCTTCAGTCTGTCTGGGGGCTCCTTCCTCCCACTGTTCACACAGCTGCCTCCTTTCACCCTTCAGCTCTCAGCTTAAGTGTCCCCTCCCTTAGGAGAGTCCCTGGCCTTCAGTCTAAGTGGGCCACTTGGTTATTCTCCATCATCGCACCTTGTTGGCTATTTTCATAATACCTAATATAAATGGAAACTACACATAGTCATTTGTTAATGATCTCTTTCTCCAGATTTATGGTAAAGTCCATAAAGGCAGGACCACATTTGTTTTGTGCCCTGCTGTACACTGTACACAGCAGAGTACCTTCCATGTGTTAGACACCCAATAAATATTTGTCAAATAAAGAAGGAAAGGGTGGGAGAAGGAAGGCTGCTTGACTTTCTAGCTCAGCTTCCCTTCCCTATGGAGTAAAATCTAACTTGTCCTCAAACTACATACCTCAAAGTTCATTCAGAAAGAAATATTTGCCTCTTAATATAAGAATTATACATCTATTATCACCTCTTGTAAATGCTCATATCTGTACATATTGTCATTTGCCTCTGCTCTTTAACTGTCACTTCTAGCTGTAGATACCACAGGAGTTGTTTTCATATATCATAATTGATCAAAACTATGCTTTCTGGCCACTTTATATTATGTTTTTCTGGAAAAGGCAGAGCCACTAAAATTCCTATTGTGTTTTTTAAAATTCATACTCTAGCCTTGGATCTCAGTAACAATTATTGAAGAGGAAAGGGTTTTAGGGAGATCACCAATAACCTTAAGGATTCAAGTTCAGGCATTATTAAAAAGAATTAGTGGGCTGTAAAGTTTAATGTTAGGGTAAAGGCATCATATTTCAGACAAAGAGCAGAATCTAACTACATACCATGGTTTCTCGGCTATTGACAGCTGATCCTGTGCACTTGGCTATAACTTTATCAATACACTTCTTGTGAATTGCTGCATTACATTCTGAAAAGAAATGATTACAGCTTAACATTTTCAGAAGGTAAGGAGCAACTACAAAAGAATGATGGTAATGTAACAGAAATCCTTCTTACTTACGTCGACACTGGTAGCCCTGTTTGTTCAGACCCCTGTAATAAAGCACAGGTATAATTTATATGGGTGTTCAAACCAACAGCAGCATCTCAAACATCTGAAAAGTGATGAGATCTCATTTATTCTATGATCACAGAGAATTTTCTCATTAGCAGCCCTGGTCTATCATTTGCTAAGAGTATTAACATGTGTTTTTTTAAATTTTATTTTAAATTGCTTTGCTAAAAGTCTGATAATAAAATAAATGAGGAGCTATTGATTGCCCTCTCATTTGTGTATTTTCCAAGCAAACATGTAGAGGTTAAAATGCCTGACTGAAAATGCACCAAGGCTCCTAGTAGCAAATTTCCATGTCTCACTAAGCTCAATATAGATCAGCAAAGACATCTGAAAATTTCATTTCCTCTTTCTGGATATTATTCCTGAGTATCGTTCACTAGGGAAAGGAAGGAGGTTCAGGTCATTAGCTGGAAACAGGTTGATGGAAATCCACAGAAGTCTATTTGACCTTGGGTACTCTGGTTAAGCTGGGGTTGTACATTAAAGGATTCTGCAGTTGTCCAAAGGGAAGAACACCCCATTAGGAAGCGAGCAGCCTGAGCCTAGAGATAGGAGTCATTTTAAATCTCTACTCTATCATAGCCTTTGCTATATGGCTACTGAGGCTTGAGCTGATCTCTGTTCGAGAGCTGTTAAAACACCCAAGGACACTATAAACATCTAAACACATTAGCTCCAATGGGAAAGTTGTTGCCTGTTGTAGATATTAGTGCCAGCACAGTTGGGCTATCAAGGTGGTGTAAGGTGGTAGGAGTTTCAGCAGTGAAACCGTGCTTACAAGGAGGGTATCAACCCCTTCTGCCCCTCCCTTCTTACCCCAGCAGCCTCCCATTTAATCAGGAACTAAAGTCCTTGGAACCTTTTCCTGAGGGAGCTGGCTTCCTTGCTCTACAGGAGCCAGGTTATGAAATCTTTTCTAGAATCACACCCTTTAAGCCTTCTCAATCCAGGTGCGGCCACTGAAAACTCTCATGCAGCATTTATTCTGTCACGCTCCCCTAAGGAGCCTGGAGGATGAGACAAAATGTATAACCTAAAGCTAAGAGTGAAAGGTCAAGCCACCATACCAGACAAACTCATGGCAGACGGAGCAAAACGTGGGTTGTGGGAAAAAGGTGGCGGTGAACTCATGGCACTTGACATGATGGACTTTGGCCTGTTTGATGGCTCCTCGACGGTGATGCAAAGCAAAGAAGCCTTCAGTCTCAAATTCACTCATGTCCTTTGTGTCTGCAAAAGAGGATAGGGGACAAAGTGAAGTTCTGTGATATGGTTGTCATAGCTGGATGGGGAGTGCGGGGAGATGGGGAAGGGACAGAGATGCACAAGGAATTAGACAAATGTTGAGAACAGTAAAATCCCCAGTACTTATTAAGATTGGTGCAGTACTAAGCCTTTTTAAAAAATTCTTTAATACAGATTTTTCATAGGGTATATTATTATAGGATTTGAAACTGCAAGGTTGGATTATTGGCTCAATCCTTCACTATCCTTTGAGTGTGCTGAGTTATCATATTTCAATTTTTAAAACCAGAGGTCAGAACTTTCAAGGTATTTAACAACCTTTCCTATTCACTGTCAATGATGAGTCAGCCAGAAAGACAGGAAGTGGTACTTTTCTGCCTGTAATTCTAGAGAATTATGTGGTTACTGATAACAACTTGGAAATGGCATTCTTTTTAAAGATGCTTTACATCTGGTTATAGAGTACAGTAGACAGGAGAGAGCTGGCCAGCCTTGTGTGTGAGGGCAAAAAAACCTTGGGGAGTTATTTATGTTGGGTTCCTGATATTTACAGTAATAAGACAGACCAGCTAGAAATGACATTGGTCAATGTAGAAAGGGCTGGGAATTAATGGATAACTGTAGATGTTTTTTGTAATGGGTAGTCCTGGATGTAACCTAGTCATCCACATCAAATCATCACATTCATATTTCTTCAGTTCACCCTGGGCTCTGGATATTGGTGAAGGTATTTTAGGTAGTCACCATTTACAATGCTCAATACCCAGATGATATCTTTTCAAAAGTCTGGGAGAATTTTGAGAATGCCAATAATGCCCTGGCTGAAGCCCAGGCTCCCTTCCCCCCCAAAACAACAACAACACACAACAACAAAAACAAAAACCAAACAAAACACACAACAGCAAGGCAGTCATGGTTAAACAACATGATAAAAAGTATAGCATGTAAGAGAGACTAATGCGGTAAATAAGAAAGAAATAACAAAAATAATCACTAAAATAAAGATAATGAATTTAATGATTATAACTTCTAGAATTATAATTTTAAATAGCTTGAAGATTCTTGGATTGCATAGTCTATCTCTTATTTTTATAAATATAAAAATGGAGGTTTATTGAGAGTAAGTATAAAGAATTATATTTATTTTGTGAATATAAAGAATTAACAATATTTAAACTAAATTACTTCCATTCTGGCTAAGCAGTGGCAGAGGCTTGACAACATATTTGGGGCAAATGTCCCTACTAAGATAATGTCTTTTTCATATCTCTGTTAGTGGCCAGCTAGAAACACATTTGAGTAGACAAAGATGGTGCTGTGTAGATGGAGACCTCTCCTCCAGGAATCCACCCAAGTCCCAGGATGCATTTTAAGTTTAAAGTCTTCTCCACAGTGTTTACAGGTTTGTTTTATGGCAACTCCAGACTCCCAAATAAAGAGCATCCTCAATGACCACGTAAAGAGTTCCACAGATGGGGGCATAATACTGCCCAGTACTTTAAGGTTAGGGCTTTGAGGCCCTTGTGTTTGGAACTGAGCTGGAAATAAATTAGGCTTGAGGCAGAGAAAGATAAATACCACATGATCTCACTCATTTGTGAAATATAATAAACAACATAAACTGATGAACAAAAATAGAACCAGAGTCATAGAAGCATTGAACAGACTGTCCAACCTATGAGGGAAGGAGGGGGGGTTGAGGGGGTAAGAGATCAACCAAAGGACTTGTTTGCATGCATATGAGCATAACCAATGGACACAGACAGTGGTGGGGTGGTGGTGAGGGCATGTGCTGGGGATGGGGGTGGCTGGGGAGAGGTCAATGGGGGATAAAGGAGACTTATGTAATACTTTAAACAATAAAGAATTTAAATTAAGAAAATAAATTAGGTTTGGAGAATGAGAGGTTAAATTCAGGGTCACTGATGTGATTGTCTTCTTACACAAGCGTTGGTATAAGTGTGGAGATCTGTTTACAACTCATGACTGGGTAGTAGGACAAGTGTCAGTAAGATTGCTATTTTGGTCCAGATGAAATGACATGAAATAAAATAATTAAAGTGTAAAATTACTTTTAAATTCATGGGATGAAATGAATTATTTTGGGAATTCTAACTGTACTACTATAACCATATATATATATATATATATATATATATATATATATATATATATATATACATTTTTTTTCTGTGCATGAGACTATGATAATGTAATATTTTTAAATATATATTTTTTATTGATTAAGATATTACATATATGTCCTTATCCCCACGTTACCCTCTACCCCCCCCCCCCCGCTCATGCCCTCACCCCCCCGTTGTCCGTGTCCATTGGTTAGGCCTATATGCTTGCATATAAGTCCTTTGGTTGATCTTTCCCCCTTACCCCCACCCTCCCCTACCTTCCCTCCAAGGCCCGACAGTCCAATCAATGCCTCTCCGTCTCTGGATCAGTCCTTGTTCATCAGTTTATGTTGTTCATTATATTCCACAAATGAGTGAGATCATGTGGTATTTATCCGCTCTCCAGTTCCATTCATGCTGTGACAAATGGTAAGAGTTCCTTTTTCTTTTTCCTCTTCTTAAAGAATACCTTTCAGCATTTCATATAATGCTGGTTTGGTGGTGATGAACTCCTTTAGCATTTTCTTATCTGTGAAGCTCTTTATCTGACCTTCTATTCTGAATGATAGCTTTGCTGGGTAAAGTAATCTTGGTTGTAGGTTCTTGGCATTCATCACTTTGAATATTTCTTTCCACTCTCTTCTGGCTTGCATGGTTTCTGTTGAGAAATCAGCTGACAGTCGTATGGGTACTCCCTTGTAGGTAACTGACTGTCTTTCTCTTGCTGCTTTTAAGATTCTTTCTTTGTCTTTTGCTCTTGGCATTTTAATTATGATGTGTCTTGGTGTGGTCCTCTTTGGATTCCTTTTGTTTGGGGTTCTCTGCGCTTCCTGGACTTGTAAGTCTATTTCTTTCACCAGGTAGGGGAAGTTTTCTGTCATTATTTCTTCAAATAGGTTTTCAATATCTTGCCCTCTCTCTTCTTCTGGTACCCCTATAATTCTGATGTTGGTACGCTTGAAGTTGTCCCAGAGGCTCCTTACACTATCTTCATATTTTTGGAATCTTTTTTCTTTTTTCTTTTTCGGTTGGGTCTTTTTTGTTTCTTCGTATTTCAAATCTTTGACTTGATTCTTGGGATCCTCTTGTCTGCTGTTGGATCTCTGTATATTATTCTTTATTTTAGTCAGTGTATGCTTAATTTCTAGTTGGTCCTTTTTCATATCCTCGAGAGTCTCACTAGATTTATCGAGGGCCTCACTAAATTTATCGGCAGTTTCCATAAAATTCTTGAAAAACCGTATAAAGGTGACCTTGAACTCTATATCCAGTCGTTTGCTTTCCTCCATTTCTGTCATTTGTGACCTGTTTCTTTGTCTCCGCATTTTTTATGCTTCCCTGTGTTGGTAGAGTGGTTTTGTGTGCTAGGTGTCCTGTAGGGCCCAGTGGCTCAGCCTCCCCAGTTAACTGAGGTGGACACTCTTGGTGCACCCCCTTGTGGGCTTTTTGCACAGTCTTATTGTAGTTATGCCTTGATTGTTGTAGGATCACTGGGAGGAATTGACCTCCAGGCCAATTGGCAGTGAGAATCAGCTGTGTCTGCAGTGGGAGAACTTCTGTGCTGAAGACACCCTTCTGGGGCAAGACTTGCTTCAGTGGGGCTTTGGTGCTCACTGAGTCTGCTCCCTGAGTGTGTCCCTTATGGATCTGAGGAGTTATAATCTGGATGGTCCCCCTCTGACCACTGGGTACACTGGCTCTTGGATCTAAGGAGGTGCTAATTTAGCCTCTGCCTGAGGTTACACAGCAGGAGCTACAACGAGATCTGCAGATTCCCCTTCCTTTTTTGGAGTTTGGAGGTACCCTGATGAGGCCCAGCTGTGAAGCAATGCAAGCTGCTGTGGGGCCTTGGGCCTTTCTTGGAAGTTCTGGGTCTGTCTGGCCCAGCTGCAGTTAGGTAATTTTCAGGTTGCAAAGCGCCGGGGCATTCATATGCAAAAGCCTCTGCTGCAGCCTGGGGGGGGCGGGGTCTCAGGGAATCAAAGGGCGGAGCAAGCAGCTATGGTGGATTCTCAGCCCTGCCCTAAGGGGCCTCGTGTCTCAGTGTCTGGGTAATTGCTGCAAGCACCTCTGAGGTTGCCGACCTCAAGTTCCGAGTTCTGCCCGCTGCCAGACAGTCCAGTTTCTTCCCGTATGAGTCCTGGGTCCCCAGAGACTTCCCGGAACCGGAGTTCAGAGCAGTCAGGAGCTTGTGACTCCCTCCCGATTTAAAAAGACAGCCGCGTCCTCAGGTACCAGCCCATTTCCGCGAACGCGAGCCTCCGTACCTCTGCACTTTACTTCTGCAGCTCCTCTGGCTCTCAGTGTGCTTTTCTTTCCTTCTAGTTGTAGAATTTCCACTCAGCCAGCTTTCCTGTAGTTCTGGATGCTGTTCGTTTTGTCTTTATGTTGTTTTTTTGAAGTTGTTGTGGGAGGCAGCAATTTCCCGGTGTTTATCTATGCCGCCATCTTAGTTTCTCTGATAATGTAAATTTTTTTAAAGAAGAAAGTGCTAGAAATGAATTTATTCCCTTGCTTCTTATTGTGATATCCTTTATCCTCTAACCATTTCAGTGATTACAAGAAGTACATTTACAAAAGCTCAGAATTTCTGGTATTTATGATGTTTATTTCTGAAGCAATTTTCTCTTCTGTTTATTTATTGGCTTGAAGAAGCTCATTGGTTTTTATATGTTTGGTTATTTCTTTTATATTATTTGTTCTATCATTTGTTTGCAGCCAATCTGAGCACAAATGTTTCTTGGGAAGCTCTGAGGAAATTGCCATGCTGAATGTTCTAAAGAAATGTAAAATATCTGTAACCTTTGAGAGGCTAACAGTCAAGTCAGGGAGACATGGCGCTCACACAAAGAACTGTATATATGATGGTGTGAAATAGCCTTGGAGATATGTACATGCATTTTTTAAAAAAATATATTTTATTGATTTTTCACAGAGAGGAAGGGAGAGAGATAGAGAGTTAGAAACATTGATGAGAGAGAAACATCGATCAGCTGCCTCCTGCACATCTCCTACTGGAGATATGCCCGCAACCCAGGTACATGCTCTTCACCGGAATCGAACCTGGGACCTTTCAGTCCGCAGGCCGACGCTCTATCCACTGAGCCAAACCGGTTTCGGCAACATGCATATTTTTTAAGTGGTAGGGAAAGGAATTACAAAAGAGACCATAAAGAGGCAGCTGAAAAATTAAGAGAAAAAATTGAATAATATCACATTGGATGGTCTGTTCCATGCTTCTATGTCTCTGGATCTATTTTAGTTCATTAGTTTATGTTGTTAATTATATTCCACATATGAGTGAGATCATGTGATATTTATCTTTCTCCACCTGGCTTATTTCGTTTAGTATAATGCTCTCCAGTTCCATCCATGCTGTTGCAAATGTAAGAATTTCTTCTTTTTCACAGCAGTGCAGTGTTCCATTGTGTAGATATACCATAGTTTTTTAATCCACTCATTTGCTGATGGGCACTTAGGCTATTTCCAAATCTTAGCTATTATAAATTGTGCTGCTATGAACATAGGGGTGCATATGTCCTTTCTGAGTGGTTTTTCTGGTTTCTTGGGATATATATTCCTAGGAGTGGGATTACTGGGTCAAATGGGAGGTCTATTTTTAATTTTTTAAGGAAACTCCATACTGTTTTTCACAGTGGCTGACCACTCTGCATTCCCAGTAGCAGTGCATAAATATCACATGATCTCACTCATATGTGAAATATAATGAACAACATAAAGTGATGAACTAAAATAGATCCAGAGACATAGAAGCATCAAACAGACCATACAACCTCAGCGGGTAGGGGGAAATAGGGTGGGGAAAAAGGGAAGAGGAGAGATCAACCAAAGGACTTGTATGCATGCATATAAGCATAACCCATGAACACAGTCAGTGGTGGCGGGGAGTGAGGGCATGTGCAGGGGTGGGGTGGAAATGAGTGGGGAGCAGTCAATAGGGTCAAAAGGAATCATATGTAATACTTTAAACAATAAAGGATTTAAAAAGATTAAAAGAGAAAGGTTTATGCTAAGTGCATGTTAAGCACATGTTAAAGATGAATTCATGTTAGAAGCATGTAGCTCAAACAATAGAAAAATAATTTTTAAAAACAATATAGATATAATTTTTTTTTAAAAAAAATCACATTGGGCTAGCCAAGAAAGAATGGGTTTTTCAGCATGGAATGATATAGAGATGTCAAGGGAATTGAAGGCTAAGAAATAGGTATTTGTTTTGAGGATTCATAGTCTTGGAGAAAGCCATTTAGCAGATTGGTCGAAATATAAGTCAGGCTCTTAGGGTTTAAGAATTGACAAAGTAGTGAATAAACAGAGACTAATAAATATAAGCTACTTTTCCAAGAAAAGTGTCAGAGAAGGAGAGGAAAGAAAAACTCATGGAGGTAAAAAGGTGAAAAAAAGTTCCCTTTGAAGATAGGAGAAGATGTCTTTGCAGTGAGTTGGAAACCAATGAGAGTGAAGGCAGGATTGGGGGGGGGTGGAATGGGGGGATAACCACACATTTATAATACCTTAATCAATAAAAAAATAAAAAATAAAAAAAGAGAGAAAGAAAACTGAAGATGCTAGAGAGGAAGCATGATTGATGGTACAGAGCTACTGAGAATTAGATGTAGGAGACCAAGAATGGAAGGACTTTCTCTGAGTCAGAAAAGCAGGAAGAGAATGCAGGAAGAAGCAACTGTATTCTAAATGCAGAGACAGACAAAGATGGAGTCTCTCCCAGTTATACGGGGATGGGGGTGAGTGAGGGGAGGGGAGCAGACCAATCTCAAAGAGTAAGAATAAGATATCCTCAGAAACCAAGGAGTGTGCGAATGTTTGGAATAGGAACTTTATGGGATTCAAAAGAAAACTAAAGGAATTTCTAAATGCCAGGGTAAGTCCAACTGAACGGTTCAACGAACATTCATTAAATAACTCCTATGTACCTAGCATAGAACCTGGTGCTAAAGTTAGAGAGACAAATAAGATCATTTCAACCATTGTTTTCCTGCAAACAACTTAGAGTCCAGAAGGAACATAGTAAATGTCAGAGCAGTAGTATTCACAGGAGGCTATGGGAACACAGAGGTAAGGGAATTATAGCACTGAAGACAGGTGTAGGTAGTGGAAGTGAGAGTGGAAAGTTGGGACAAGAAAGGTACTAGCAGAGATGATTTCCAACCTGGGTTCTGAGGAATAAATAACTCCCATTAATATGTGGTAAAAGGTATTGTGGGGAAAAGCAAAAAGTGTTCTCTCTAGATGAAAAAGAATGAGTAAGGTTACAGCGATAAGGTATCTTAGGATGTGTGTACTGCCAGTGTGTGGTAAGAAGCAGAAAACAGAACTGGTCACATGCAGAAGATGTGTAGGTGTGACATCAGCTTCAGCATTTTCTTGTAGATAATTTATAAATACCAAAAGGCTGTAGGCAGGGATAGGAGCACAGAAAGGAACAGAGGCATGGCATGTTCAGAGTGGAGTTTTACATAGTTTATTCTGGCAGCTGTGCAGAATGAGTGGAATTTGGCAAGCTGTAATGATGATGTAAGCAGGGGATATAATTGAAAACACTAAGTAGACAACATAGGCAGAAACTGATAATGGATTAATATGGGAGGTTGAAGGAAAATAATACTATAAAAATTACTTTCAGGTTTCTGAATGGATGAAGCAATAATTAACCAAGATAATGAAGACAAGAGGAATAGGTTACTGGTAAAAATGGTCAAAGGCATAGGGCAGGAGAGAGGGAATGCCTGGTATGGAGATCAGGATATCTTTGGAAGAAGAGGGGGCTCATGACAGTAGAGCATTAGCAAGGGTTATCATGGATTCCAGGCTAGGTTTTGAGTTCATGTCAAAAGTGGCTAACAAATGGGTGTGAAAGAGAAACTAGATTAGGGTAAAGTCTAGTACTTATTGGGTGGGAGAGAGGATAGAATTGACAGGAGAGGAGAATAAGCTACAAGAAAAAGAGGACTGACTCTGAGTCCTTGCTGGGATGGAGAATTCCACATGAAGACCTGTGGGTTATTGAATGGATAACAAAAAGTGTAGGAAGGTGTAAATATATGAAGTGGGTATGTCAGGTGGTGAGGGTGAACATTGAACTACTAAGAGTGATGGTAGGAGAGCAGAGTAAGAAGAGAAAAAGTGATTCCAGCACAGAAACCAAGGAATGGGAATTTTAGAAAAGATACAGGAAGGACTGAGTTGTATGTAGAGAGCAATGAGCCATTTAACTCCCTATAGAGTAGAAAAGAATTGAGGTTTTCATTAAAGAGGGGTGTAGTAGAAATCATCTTAATTGTTATCCAAGATTGAATTCATTATCCCCCTTCATTTGCCTTCTCTTCCAATTTCTAGCACTTTTATTATAATTTTCCAGGCTATTTTAAGAGATGTCATCAACATTTTTACCCCTCATTCAACTTTCATTTTTAAAGAATTATAAAAGCACCTTAATTATGTACTTATAATGGGAATACCCTTTCATCTGCACTGCCAAGAAATCTTACTCTTATCTTATTTTCTTTTGGACTCTTTCTTTTATTTCATTCCTTTAAGCACATGCCTAGGCCAGATTCTCACCAACTCTCCACTGCAAAAATAAAATTTTATAGGTTTTCTCTATATCCAGTCTATTTTCTTTCCCAAATCTATTCCACATTCTGTCACAAGCAGTTCCCTCCAAACACTGCTTTCATCATATCATGTCCTGCTCAAGAATGCGACTATAACTCTTTGTTGGTGACTTCTCAAAATCACACATTTACCAATAAGGGCTTCCAAGCCCTTGAAGGTTTGTCTTTGATTCTTCATCCTGATTTTAGCATGGGTCCACTGATCTACCTAGACTCATCTTCTCATAGTCCTTTGTTCATTCATATTTTTGCTCAAGCCTCCATGTTTTTCCTACTAGAGGCTAAACCCACTTCTCCGCAAACTCAACTCTGCCTCCCCTTCAATGCCTGTCATATGCAATTTTCTGGAATGAAGGTAACCCATTGGTTAATCATCATTTATATGTTTTGAGATTTAATTCTCTGCTTAATCTGTACCACCTCTCCAATTTGAGTTTATGATCTCTGAGTAAGAACTTGCATTTGGGTTTTCTGAATCTTTCAGGAAATGATTTGTTATATGTAATAATAAATATTCTTAATTGAATGATATTCTATATTTCTCATTATCAATACGGAATCTTAAAGTTGAGTTATTCCATAATATTGCTTGTTAAAAATTAGGGTTTTTTGATATATAAAAATTTAAAGATGGAGTCTCAATTTTGGTCTAGTATAAAAAATTTAAAATACTACAACATTTTATTCTAAAAAACAAACAAACTTCCTGGGCTTGTGTAATCATTGTGAAATATCATTGTTTTTGGTCCGTCTGAATTTGCTTTCTCATTCTAAGACAAAATTTAAGTTCCATAGAATTATTTTTCAAAGCAGTGATTTTTAAACCATTTACCAAGAATAGTTGCATTTTGATGGAGGACTTTCTTCAATTTACATTGGGTCATATTTTACCTGATAGGAGATGTATAATTTGTCTTACTTGAGGAATTAAACAGCATTGGTATTATAATTTAGTCCAGTACTTTCACTTTTGATGCAAACCTAGTTATTTAGCTGCCCTATATTTACTATCAAAAATAGTACAATGACATGCAGTATATGTCTGGAGCCAGCAGATGTAAAAGAAGAAAAGTTTGGATTGTACTGTTACCTCTTAAGGAGTTTTCTTCTTTTTTAAAAAAGAGGTCTATTATGGAAAATTTCAAATATATACAAAGTTGAGCAAATATTGTAATCAATTTCTCAGTAACTATCACCCAGCTTCAATAGTTTTCAATCTATGGCCACTCATCTACTACATCCATCCACTCCCCTCACCGTGTGCCAATGCATTATTTCAAACAAATTCCTGGTATTATTTTATTATAAACTAGAGGCCCAGTGCACGAATTCATGCACAGGTAGGGTCCCTCAGCCTGGTTGGCGATTGGGGCTGATCAGGGCCAGCTGGCTGGTGGGGGAGGGACTGTGGGAGGTTGGCCGGCCATGGGAGGTTGGCTATGGGAGCACACTGACCACCACGGGGCAGCTCCTGCATTGAGCATCTGCCCCCTGGTGGTCAGTGTGTGTATAGCTACTGGCTGGTTGTTGGGTCATAACGGTCACTTAGGCTTTTTTATATATAGATATTTGCATATGTATCTTAAAGATAAGGAACCTTTGAAAAATATAACTATAATGTCATCACACCTAAAATATCAACATCTTGATATTATCAAATATCTGCTGAGTGTCCCAGTTTACATGGTTATCTCATAATATTTTTCCCCATTGTATTTTTTTGAATCTGGACCCAAAGGAATTGTACATGTGAAGCACCTCCACCCTTGCCCCCCAAAGCATCACAATTTTATAAACTTAAACTTGTTTCTTGGTAGTAAAACTAATTTAGAAAATAATTAAATCAGTTAATTATCAGTAAGTTCACATATACATTCTGAGGTTTAGGATTTTATGAGTATTAGCATTTACTTAGTTTAAATAACACTTTGACCACAGAATATAAATGCAACAGAAGGAACTGACAAGTTGTCACAGGCACCAACCACACACTCGTAAATGTAACTTCCGTCATCAATGTCTGTGTGTTATATGGAACTGAAACTCTTTAGCAATGCATTTTCCTTTCTTGTTCCTAAAAGGATTTGAGGTGACTCACTTGAAGTCATTAAAATTTTGCTCCTGGTGCTATGGAAAATATTTATTGGTCTCATATTTATTTTGTATTCTGCTGATAATGTGACAGCTTGTTATATTACATCATTTACACCAGCGGTTCTCAACCTGTGGGTTGTGACCCCTTTGGGGGTCGAACGACCCTTTCACAGGGGTCGCCTAAGGCCAATGGAAAACACATATATAATTACATATTGTTTTTGTGATTAATCACTATGCTTTAATTATGTTCAATTTGTAACAATGAAAATACATACTGCATATCAGATATTTATGTTACGATTCATAACAGTAGCAAAATTACAGTTATGAAGTAGCAACAAAAATAATTTTATGGTTAGGGGTCACCACAACATGAGGAACTGTATTAAAGGGTCGCAGCATTAGGAAGGTTGAGAACCACTGATTTACACAAAGACAGTATCATGACACATAAACAGCCTTTTGAATTTACATTAAATTCCCAAACTAAAATAAAGACAGACTAAAAGTACTGGACATATGTGTCCACACAATTAAAAAACTAATGCTATAAATGTTTTATATTTTTATGATTCTCTCACCCAGATAGTGTGTTTTCAACTAGTATTTGAGCACCACTGGAAAATTTAAGAACATTACTTGGGCTTTCCTTTTCTCCTGATTCTTTTCTATGCTTTGCAAAAGTCCAATGGTTTGCACAAGAGGAGAGGGACATGCCCTTCTCACCCCCCAAGAGGAAGAAGAAATGTCACTTGCCACTCATTTCCAAGAAGTATCTTGCGTTCATTAGCATTCGGCCTTGAGGTTTCAGCTCTAACTGGTTGAGAGAAGGAAAGGAATATCAGTCAAAAGGTGAAACAAGCGCTGAGGTTTATGATATCATGATGGTAAGTTTGGTGATGGCAGAATCCAATCATTGCTCCCTTTCATTTTACCCATGCATATCATCATAGTAGCATCCGTGCATACAGTCTTTCTTTTATTAAGACACCTCAGCAACTCATTAATTTTATTTGGAGATCAAAACTTCCATAAGGAAGAAACAAATTCCCAAACAGATTCTATTTGATTTTCTTGTCCCGCACTGCTGCTTATCTGAAGAACTGTAAAGGGGCAATTCAGATCTTAAACATGACAAAAGAATCACAGACCCTGGGACTAGCTCACATGGGGAACAAGTAGGTCTTTGGAAAGAAAGATAAATCCTTTACTGCAGGTGCCTCCACACATGGGACAAGGTTAATCAGGGTACGAGATGGGAGTGACCTTTTGTTCTACAAGGAGAGACTTTTTCCTTGGGAAAGGGCTGGATAATCTAAAGGAAATTTTGATTCAATTGGTCTGAGAAATGATAAAATGACGTATTTCAGTAACATTGCTAGGTGTACTGATTAATAATGCGGATTTTTTTTTCACTAGATGGAGTTATAGATATGTTGATATATATGTGATTTGATATTATGCTATTTTGTTGTATTGTTCCTTCAGATTACCACTTGTTCTGATCGATGGCACATGCACTTTCTGAGCAGCACTTCAAAACATACAAAGCAGTGGAAAATTGGGTCTCTGAATAGTCTGTCTCAAAACAAGAAAAGTTCTATTGGGACGGTATCCACAAATACCTGAAAGATGGGGAAATGTATACCTAGCGATAGACATTACTTTGAATAAAACACTTTTGATGTTTCTCTTGAAATTAGCATTTTTTTAAATTACAAAATCCGTATTAACTGGTTAATATTTCAGATTAACTATTAACCAGTTTTCCATTTGTCTTTTGTTCAGTTGATGTGGCACCCATTTTCCTTCCTTTAAAATCTTTCCCATTGCTTGTAAATGACTGGAAATTGTTTGCTGAGCAACATTTAATCTTTCTGCAAGTTGTTTTTGAGTATGACACGCATCTTCATCAATAATGCTTGTAATTTTGTTGGTCTTCAAACTTTTTAGGTTGACCTGGACATTCTTTGTCTTTCAGATCGAAATCATCACTTTTAAAGCATTTAAACCAGAGTTTACAAGTATCTTGAGATGGAGCATGTTCACCATAAGCTTCCCGAAGTATACGATAACTTTCAGCAGCACTTCAAAATAAAGTAATGAATTAAAACTTCCTGCAAATGCTTTTCTTTTGGCACGAAATTTTACATTTTTAAGCGTAAACATATCTATGATGTTAACACCTTCAGAAAATTTGACATATGAAGTTTTGAAACTTGTCAATACAACAAAATAGCATACATATCAAATCACATATATATCAACATATGCGTAACTCCATCTATTGAAAAAAATCCATATTATTAACCAGTACACCTAGTATGTAGAAAGGATTAGAGCAAAATGTCATTTAAGGGGTGATACAGTATTGTGACATAATGGAAAAAATGTCAAATCCACCATAACCTGACCACTATTGCTAATATACTAAACCATAACTCTATATTGTTAATATATCAAAAAGAATATGAAGATGAATTAAAGGTCATTCTTGACAATTACATCCATGAGTTAACTAGAATAACTGTGACTAGTTAAGAAAGGACTGGTTGAACCCAGGACTGAATTTGAATTGTGGCTAAATAATTTACTGGCTGTGTGACCTTGTGTAAGTCACTAATCCTTCAAAGATCTCTGAAAAACTGATATAGTGACACTTCTGTCACAGTATCACAATTATTAGAATTTTAGGATAAAATAAGACTGTACTGCTTGGTCAACATTAAATTCTCTTGAAAACCTAAATAAATTAATGAAAAGAGAAGTGCTTTTGCCATCAAGAATATACACTGCTGTTCTCTGGTTTGCGTAATATGTAATAAAGGTGGACGCAAAGGTGGAACTAGAAGAGCAGGAGACAATGAAGTGGGGGAGATTGGGACCAGGTAACCATAGTTATCAACAGGCAGGACTTACTGGTGATGGGGGAAGTTAAACCTCTAAGCTGCTGGCAAAACAGTATCCACAGAAAGTCATAGTCCATCACGTTTCTGAGAGTGAATAGTAGTTCACCATACAAATGTTAAAAAACTTGGGAAAACAGGAGGCAAGCCTCCGTGGGGTGTTTAGAAATTGGATGATGGTGTCTGCATAAGTGAAAGGCAGCTTTGAGAAAAGATTTTTCTAAAAATAAAGAAATTAATTTTAAGAAAGTAGAAGCATGAGAAAATATAAGTCCAAAACAAAGTCCCAAACAACCTGTTGGCTCTTAAACACTATAAATAAAAGTCAATCAAGAAAAAGCTTTTTTTAAAAAGCTGGAAAATGTAAAAAGGTTGCTAATTAAATGAAGATCTGAAGGTCCCCAAGGGTTATGTCTAAATAATCATAGATTGCAAAAAAAAAAAAAAAAGTGAAAAGTCTGATAAGAATAAAATCAGAAAAAGCTGAGGCAAACAATCAAAGGGAACTTTGAGATACAAATAGAAAAGCAACCTGTTTATCAGTGAATCTTAACAAAAGGATTAAAAAGGTAGTCATCCTTTCATTATTTGAGAAGGAAATAAAATAGCATGTTACTTTTAAAAATTAGGGATTTGGTGACTTTTTCTTTTTAATAAGGCAGAAAGCAGAAAGTAAATGGGAAATGATGAAAACTGGGGAAGGCTTTCTCTAGTTAATTTCTGCTTTCTCCTAGACTAGCCTAATGCTCCCTTGCTTCAGGCCCAGCTACAGCCTCTCCCTTCACTTACCTGGTTTATGTAAACCCTTTAAGACTATAGTACACATCTGTGACATTATTGTACTACTTGCCCAATTAGCTACCCAGGAGGAGTTCTGTTTCCATGAGTCTTCCCCCAAGTGCTCAACAGATACTGCTGAACTAACTTATCTGGGCACATCTAAGCATAGGAACCCTTTTTTAAAAATAAAAAATCTTGGCATATGCTTATCTTTAAAGATGACTTTAGTGACACTAGCAAAAGATTTATATAAAAATACATTTCCCTAATAAGTACTGATTTTTTTTTGAGGTAAAAAATACAAAAAGGACACACAAAAAAATCTAGTTTTTAGGCTTATATCATTCTTATTCTTATTTTGAATCCAGTGACTTGAAAATCTTTTGGGTGGAGTTATTAAAAATCTGAGTTATAGGAAGTAAGAAGCAGAAAGGTAAGATTCTCTCTGTTTCTGTAAATGATATAAACATTTGATAATATTTTTCTGGGTTCCATGTTATTTAAAAGCAGTTTTCACTGGTATAGAAATACTTTCATTTTGTAGGCCCCAGCAATTTTCACTGGGAATTTTATTTATTTTTTTATATTTTACTAGTGGCCCGATGCACGAAATTCATGCAAGGGGCTCGGCCCTTGCAGCCTCAGCTTCATCCAGAAGGTCATCCGAATGGTCGTTCTGCTTTTTGGACTAATTAGCATATTAGCTCTTTATTATATGGGATTCTTCCCTTTAATATTTATAAACATTTGTTAATAAAGCACTTATAAAAGTTTTCAAAAACTTGATGTAGTAACATGGAATGTGTATGATGTACTTTTTAGTACAAAGTAAGCTAAGTGAATACATTATAGCTAAAACAATTTATAAGGATTGGCAAAGTATGGAGAAGACCAAACATTAAATAGATCTTTGCTCTATACTCTCACTTATCTATCATCTTATCTGTAAGATATCTTATCAAGATATTTATGTGTTATCTTGATAAATAGACAACAGTTATGCTCCCAAGTTAGGGGACATTTATGATATTTCTGAGCTTACTTTTAGTTATAAATCATGAACAGTTGTTCATAGCCTAAGAGACGTTCTTCACCTTATACAGGAATCAAAGAGATTTGAATATGACAATATGTTCAATAGTCCACAAGTAATGATCATTGTCTTATAAGTACCGCGCGCTAACCGATTGTGCCACTGGAGCTCCAAATATATTTTATTGATTTTTTACAGAGAAGAAGGGAGAGGGACAGAGAGTTAGAAACATCGATGAGAGAGATTGATCAGCTGCCTCCTGCATACCCCCCACTGGGGATGTGCCCGCAATCAAGGTATATGCCCTTGACTGGAATCGAACCTGGGACCCTTGAGTCTGCAGGTGGAAGCTCTATCCACTGAGCCAAACTGGTTCGGTGATCATTGTCATTATCAAGTCACCAATGACTAAGTAGGGAGTCTGTTTACACAATGCTACTGTGTCATAATTTTAGGATGACATTGAAATTTTGAGCTAGTCTTTAGCTAATATGGTACTTATCACTTAATGGTACACACAGTTTAAATAAGGCTCACAGCTCAGATATTTACCCATATTTCTGTCCTCCCGTTGTTCTTCCTGCATCTCTCAGCCAAGGAGTAGAGCTCGACAGTAGTTTCAGATATTAGGTCCACATTTTTGCCCTTCACGATGATCTGCATTACTCTTCCCTTGTTGATATGGGCGTCAAAAGTGCTGTCCCAGGGTGGGTACATGGTTGGCTTTTTCTGGATGTACATCTGCCCATTCTCTAGGGACAGAAAGAGATGGTCTCGTTATTCGTTTAGCCCACTCGGGGGGAAAATCAATTCAATTCAGCAGTGGCACTCATTCCATCTACTCTCCAGGATATATAATCCTGTTGGAAAGACAAAAATGATGCAGAAAACAATTAGAGACAATGTAGGACAGAATGAGACAGTTCCAAGTTTGGCAAGCAAGGTAATGTAATGAAACGTAAAGTCAATCTGGATAATTTAGGCAACAAAAATCTGACAATGCCTTGGAGTGGCACCGTTCTTTTCCTATCCAACAGTTAATTGCTTCACTGTGAGTGTGAATATCTAAGCAAATAAAGAGAATTAAAGGGCTAAGCTCAGTATATTTGGTAGGGCAGAGTGACTTACACCCCATTCTTTATGGTAAAAGGCATAAACTATAAAATATAATGAGCCATTATTGCCTTTTCTAATTTTCAAATGCGGATACATTTTACCTGAACCAGGCACCATGCACCCTAAGCAAAAATTGACAAGTAACTTGGAGAGGTGGTGGCCTTCTCCATGGAGTGAGTCAGTGGAGCAGGCCATAGACCTGCAGTGAGGAAGGAAGGCAGTGGCAGCCTCTGGAATGGTTCTAACAAGAACCATGGTCAGGATGGTGAGGTTTAAGGGAAACCTCCCCAGAGCCGCCAGGCAATTGGGAGAGTTCACTAGTGGGAGTATAAATAGTGTTGTCCCATCTTTCATCCAGATTGGGTTTCTGTAGTAGATGTTCTCTAATCATTCCAGAAGCAGAAAACGACAGTGGCATATGAGTGTTTGTTTCTTGTGATAATAAGCACAGCAAGTGGCAGATTTAGCAATTCAGCGGTGTTGATGAAACCAAAGGTAAAGTCGGTTTAAAGCAGGGAAACCAAGTAGTTCTGACTCCAGATGGACCTTTCTCTCCAAGGCACACTGTTAGAACGGAATAGGCTAAATTGGTATTTGGGAGGTATACAAGGATGTGAATAAGCTGAAACTTCTCTTTTTAGGCAAACCTGGTTATTGGAGGTATGAACTCTGATAATGATAGGGGGAGAATAGGAAGGGGAAGATTTCTATTGCTTGTTTAAAAGAAATTTAACTAGGAGAGTGACATCGATTAGTCTGTTACTGGAAAGAACCATGGGCGAGGATGAAGATTTAGTAAAGTGGAAGGCACTGTTTGAGGAAGTGTAATTATTAACCAAGGCCGAGAAGAAGGAATAGTTTGTCACACTTAGTGAAGTTTCTACCAGCATTCTGATACCTCTTAACTTTCAGGGATAATATAGACAGAGCTAAAGGAGTGGCATGGGTATATATTGCTGCTCCCTCTGGTTCTGCTGATGACAAAGCTGGGATTGAGGCCTGGGAATAGTCCTCGCGCACATGCACCTTCCGCTCTTTCCTCACTGATTTCATCACACACCTTGGTTTAAGGTTTGCTTATAAGTGGGAGAAAAAGCCTGTGAGAAATTTTGAAAATATTTTTTAAATATGATTAATAAACTTGGGAAAAAAGAAATTGAATTGGATTTAAAAACAAACGATGGCAAGATTAACGATCATAGTAACATTTTACTTCTATGGACTCTAAGCCCCTCCTTCTCATAATTCTTCTCATAACCATAACCTTTCTCCACCCGACAAAGGACAGAAGTTGGCAGGGGGAGGCATTTTTCACACTTTTGATCACTAGGTTTGTAATCATCTAAAAAAGAGGACCAGAACTCAGCATCTGTCTAGTTACAGTGAGTTTCATCATTGTTTCAAAGGCTCTCGGGCCCTCAGCACTGTGTTCTGTTTGTCCCTGTTCTGTGAATTCACCATGAAAAAGGCAGCCACACAGCCCCAAGGTTGAAGTGTGTTTAAATTCTGTAGACGTAATACTTGAATGATAATGTTCAGAGAGATTTCCTTTCTGAACAAAACCAAAGCAAAATAAAAAACAACAGGCTAACCTTTGGAAAAACAAAGTCATCTTCTTTTTTGACAAGGTCTTGATCCACATGGCTGGTTAGACCAAGTTCAAAGGCAAGGCCAAAAGGAGAAGAAATTAAAAAAAAAATAAAGCTCCCGGGAAGCAAATGTCAGGGAGACCTGTGGTTGTAAAGAGAACTGGGATCCAGGAGACCCATTAAGTCCAAAGCAGCTTTGAAGAGCTCAAGACATTTCACACTTCAAAGATTTCTGTGACATTTGAAAGGTTTTAGATTGGGAGCAAGTGCCATTCTCACTTCAAACTAAGCAGGAGAGAAATCTGGTCAGAAGGGAAATCAGGATGATTCAGATGGTCTCCTCAGCTTTGACACACTCACTGTGGCAGCGGGGATGAAGTCAACTGGGAGTCCAAGTCTTTTAAAGGAGAGAAAAGGCAAGACAGGAGGACTGGGAACTCCAGGATGCTGAGCCAGTAACATCTAGCTAGAGGTTCTTACCTGCAGAATCAGGGTCTCACCTGCAGAATCAGGTTCCCCTTTGTGTCTGTAAATGTTACATTTCTCTGTCCCCACCCCCTTAGAGGCAGTGACATTTCTCTGTCCCCAAACCTTCTCTCTCCCCGTTCCTACTTTTTGTTCTTTACTCCACATTACTTACCATATAATATTTTTGTTTCCTTGCTATCTTCCTCTGCAAGAATAGAAGTGTTAAAGCAAAGGCACTTTTTCTGTCCAGTGCACAGTAGGTGCCCCATAAATACTTCTCATGCAAATGAACTGTAATGGCTCATATGGTCACTGAAGACCTGCGTGGGGTAATCTTACTTCTCTACAAAGTGTCTGCTGAAACAAGAAGTGTATGGAGGGAAACAGGAAAGGTAATGGGGCTGGGAAAACTTTGGGATGTAAACTTCCTTCAGTGGTTCTCAACCTGTGGGTCGTGACCCCTGAAAATACATCCTGCATATCAGATATTTACATTAAGATTTATAACAGTAGCAAAATTACAGTTATGAAGTAGCAATGAAAATAATTTTATGGTTGGGGGTCACCACAACCTGAGGAACTGTATTAAAGGGTCACGGCATTAGGAAGGTTGAGAACCACTGCTAGAAAGTCCATAAGACTGAGGATCCTCAGAGGGAAGGGGTGAAGGAGTGGGAAGAGATCAACAAAAAAAGCTTATATGCATATATGTGTAACCCGTGGACACAGAAAATAATGGGGTAAAGGCCTGGGGAGGGGACAGGAGTGGAGGTCAATGGGGAAAAAAGGGGAACATCTGTAATACTTTCAAAAATAAAGATAAATTTAAAAAAAGAAAGTCCATAAGAATCTTAAAATATAGAGGCAGGGAGGAGAATGGAAACCAATGGAAGTGACTGTGGAGAAATTCCAGTCAGAATGGGATTATTTTAATTGAATGATCTAAACCCACAAAAGGACTTTTGAAAGCCTGTCACGCTTTCTCTCTCACCATGAACTGCCTATCTACATTTCAATTTGACATAACACGAACTATTATTTTACTGATCCAGGGTCTTAATAAAAAAGTAAGTTTTCTGAAATTTGGTTCCTAATGGCTAATTCATATGTTCTTTGTAATTTCATCAACTATGTGCAAAGAAACAGAAAGCTGTCTTTAGAAGCTAATTCTAAGATTATGCAGACTTAACCTATAATCTTTGAAAACAATGAGTCTTAACAACATAGGTCCCATGTTCCACATTAGAGCGCTAGATTCCCTCTGGCCCCCCAACCCCTTAACTCCTCACATAAAGTCCGCAAACCCATTTCTCCTTTCTTTTGCTCCCTTTGTTTATGTGGGAAAATGGTCTCATGAAATAGAGCACAGGCAGGTGGCCTGGGTCTAGTTCAGAGGTGATCCCTAAGCCCATTTACCCTTGAGGAGGTACTGGGCTTCCCTGGGCATCAGTTTCCTGGAATGAAAATTAGGTTGAACTAGATGACCTCGAAGACCAGGAAAGGCCTTTGAAGCAGGGGGTCCGCCGGGGTGAGGCCGACGGAGTCCTAACGAAGCATGCCCGACTCCGGAGACCAGGTTCAGTGACGCAGATTCAAGTTTATTGTGTAAGTGCAGCAGTATATATAACTTTTTGGACCAATTGGAAGTTTACACTATCCTTAGGGCAGCCAATAGTAGGAAAGATCAGGGTACTATGTAGGGGCTCTAGGAGGTTTGCTCAGGCAGGCGCTGCCACTTCCCGGTGTGCCGAGGAAGCTTGTATAGGCGGAGTGTGCTTACGCCAATGCATCCGCCACTGCACTGAGAGAAATCTCCTGAGCTCTTCCCACAGGCCTTGCTTCATAGTTCACAGCAGGCTCTTCCTATCCCGCCCCCGCTTGGAAGAGCCACACTAGCTTACCTGATTCAACATATTCCTTGACCAGCACAGCGCAGTAAGGGTTAACGGCCTCTCCTTGACATGGCTGGCAGGACCCGCAGTCAAAGTTGGACAAACCAATTCGAAGAAATGGTGACATAGTGGCTCCTGGAAAGTGACAAAAGACAAATGCTATTTGAGGGGCTATAAAATGTATTATTTTTGGTGTCCCATATCCACCTAACCAGTGCTTTATTGCCAACAGCCTCAGCTTCAAATGGCTTAACTCTCCATTTGAAGAAATGCTTTTACTCCCCCTTCTGCAAAATATATTACTGGGCTCACCCCAAACCACAGACCGACTTGCCAAGGAAGGAGGCGTTCTGGAAGTCTGCGTTATTCAGCCTCGTCGGTTGGAATTGTAATCCACTCTTCATTTAATGCAGTTATGTCTGATAGTTACAGAGAGAGGGAAACGTTTCCCAACATTTTATTTCTTCTATTATTCAAGTAGGAACCCAGGAAACAACGAACAATAATAGAAAAATGAGTTTATAAAGGGTGAGTCTATTTTAGTCACACCAGTTAAATATGACACCACAAAATTCTTACATGGGCTATTTGTGTGTGTGGTAGAACTAGCTCTGGGTATTTAGCAGCTGAGCCCTATGTACTTTAGACATTTCAAAAAGGTTGCTCTCTTCATAGTCATATATATGTGCGGTATGTAAATATGCATACATATAAAATAAGCTTTTGAATGTCATGAACTACTTAAAAAACCCTAAATCATTGACTGCCATAAAACAGTGCTTTATTGTGCAAGGATCAACAAAGTACTTCATAAAAGCCAATTAACTCATAATTAAGCTTGCCTAGAGATATAGGTGAAAATCATAGCCTTGGCCACACATTTTAGGATTCTAGTCTGAATCTTCACCTGCTGTTCCTTCCTTTCCTTGTTTACTCTGGCTGCCACTTATCTCAACTAAGCACCTTTTTTCCTTTTTAACCTACTTTTCTATGAGGTCACATTACTTTGAAACTATTAACTGGTAATCAGTGAAAAGTTCCTTCTTTTGGCTTCTTGAACTGTCTCCTGAATTTTACCAGTTTCTTAAGTAAGCCAAAGTTAACAAGAACAAAGTTAATCATTACAAAGCCTTAGCTTTCTTTTCTACCTTATATAAAGGAAGTAAACTGCTCAGACTAATGGGAATCCAGATGTGAGAATCAATGACTTTGCTGGAAATGTTGGGCCCAGAAACCTGAATCTGAGTGGTAAAAGTTTACCAGTCCTGGGGAATGCCAGTCATCTCTGGATCTTTTGGGGGTTTTTTTGGACCCAGAGCAAGACAAATTAGGGTCTCTTGACAACTATTGTTAATTTCATGGATTTTAAGCAAGTCCCAATTCCCCGTGGAGTTTAGCAGGTTTAACTAGAGGAGCTGGTTACAGAATCATGATTTGTTGGGGTGTCCTTAGTCTCTGAAACACAAGCTGTGTAGGTCACTCTGTTGAATTAGCAGCAGGATGACTTCAGATTTGTCTTTAGGGGACCCCTTCGCCCTCTGAGTTTAGAATTCTCAGGCAGTAGGTGAGCTGGTAACCGAGTGTTCTCTGGAGAAAACTTCTTTGAGACCCCTCCCCACCTCTCCTGGGCCACATAGGTCTTTTGGAGAAATCTGTGTATCTCCAATAATCAGGAAAAATCACCAGAAACCATTCTCATTTGAGAATATTTACCATGTGTGAACTCTGTGAAGATTTCTTCAATACAAGTAAAGATAAGTAATACTGTCTTGAGTCAGGAGGGATCACTGACTCATGAAGTGTGAGTTACAAGCACTTTGACCTTTAGGGAGGGATTTGTCATTCTGCCATTTCCAGGCTGGGTTCACAGTTAGGTGACAACAGCTCAGCATGCACCTGGGAAAATCTGTCTGGGAATAGACAGAAACCTCTAAGGTAACCTGGGTTTCTCTGTATGAAAGTGAGGAGCAGTGAAACCCCCTCTCCTCCCACAGGGCTTCTTAGACAGCAACTGACCTATTTCATTAGCAGTCCAGATTCATTTTCCATTTCACCAGATTCTCTTACCTTGTCCACTCACCGATGAGCATTTGACAGTTTACCTAGCGCGTGCACCTGTGTGAGAGTCAAGCCACTGCCTCTCTTTCTAAAGGTCTAGTCCCAGTGACAGGATTTGACAGTTTGACATCCAAAAGAGCGAATTGACATTTGTGTGTTTAACTTCACACATCTTTTAATAACGCTCAAGCTCAGGGGTGGGTATTTTTAAAGGCCAAAGGTAGCATTTTGTTCCTGAGCTCTTCAGAAAAACTTCCCCTCCTGTAGCAATAAAGTGATCCGTGTGGAATATGAAGAAAACACACAAAATTGGAACATCTCACAGTTCCAGCAATGAAAACAAATTGCTATTACTATTTTGATATATTTTTCTCTAGTCTTTCTAAATAAACAGGTTTTGTGTGTTTTTTGTTTTGTTTTGTATACTGTGCTCATATGTATGCATGGAATTATATTTGGCTTTTTCGTTTAATATTTTACCATAAAACAGCCTATGTTACATTATTTTTGACAGCATCCTTTTCATTCTTGCATGATGTTCTACTGAGGCACAGCACTGGGATGTGCTTTACTAAAGTCTTATAGTTTCACAGTTAGACTGTTTCCAAATTTTCCATGCTAGAAATATGCTGTCATAACCATCCTTTTATAATTTTTTTAAAAATTAGGAATATTGCATCAGACTAGATCACCAGAGTACTACAATATTACTAGATCTGATGATATTACTAATCATAAGGTCTTATATATTTCAAGAAAATAATGAAACATAAAGCCAAGAACTTAGCAAGGGCAATATAGATGGAAATTACCACAGACAATGAGTTAGCATCATCTATATATATAAAAGCCTAAGTGACTGGACAGTAGGTATGATGCTCACTGACCACCAGGGGGCAGATGCTCAACTCAGGAGCTGCCAAGTAACAGCAACTTTGCAGAGTGCCCTCTTGCACTCTGGAACCCCTCAGGGGATGTCAGACTGCCAGTTTCGGCCTGATCCCTGCAGGCCAGACCGAGGGACCCCTCTGCTGGAGGGACCCCGCTCACTCCACAGTCACCCTTCGAGCCGCGGCACCGTCCCAGGTGCGGCCGGCTGGGGAGGGACCATGGGAGGTTGGCTCCAGGGCGTGTCCGGCCCATTTCACTCAGTCCCACCCACCATCCACCTTCTAATTAATTTCCTTTCAATGTGCACGAATCTGTGCACCAGGCCTCTAGTTCTTACGTAATAAGCACAGCAAGTTTGCATAAATGCTACCTATGACCTGAATGCGTAAGTGGCAATGACACAAACTATACAAAATACAGAAAACATAGCTGCAACTAGTTGCATGAAAAAGTGTTCAGCCTTGTGAGCAATTCAAGAAATGCCAAATAAAACAAGATATTATATAATTGCATTAATATACTATTTTTAGAAAGACAAAGCAATATAGAGAAAAAATATTGGTGGTTGCCAGTGCTTGGGGGAGGGGGCAGGGTATGGCTCTATAGGGATTGATGAGCAAGTTTTGGGGAAAGATCGAATTGATCTACAGACTGACTGTGGTAGTGCTCACAGAAATGTAAACTGAAATTCACAGAATTATACACCAAAAACAAAAGTCAATTTTGCCATATGATAATTTAAAAATCAAATTAAAATATGCGTTTGGCATTTCAAGGCAAGGATAATAAATCCAGAGGGTATATAGATAAAAATGCAAAAATATACATTGGAAAAATGTGAATTAATATAACAAAATATTAATTTTAAACCATAAGGTAATTAAGAGTAGCCTTCTCAATTTACTAGATAGAAATAGAGTCTTAAAGATAAACAAAACAACTTTTACTCTGCAGTATTTAAGCTTTTTTGAAATTTTGCGTTTTGGTTCAAATGGCTGAGAAGAAAAGTAACATTAGAATTTGATAATGCATTTTCTTTAAAGATCTATAAATATTCAATGCTTATAGATCCTGTAATAATGCAAAAAGTTAAAATATTTAAAATATAAAAAATAATAATAATTTTTTACCCATGTGATTAGCAAATATTTTGGAAATGTTCTTACCTCACACTGGCAAGGACAACATCAATCATATACTTTTATACAGTGAGGTTTGCAGTGTAAATTTCCACCATTCTCTTGAGGACACACATGCATACACACATCTATGTGTATGTATGTATATGTATATCTCAAGAGCCGAGAAAATCTGCAATAAGCACAAGAAGAAGAATTAACATGAAAGCTTTTGTGGGCTGGCTTCTTGTGCTCAGAGCTGACGGTGAGAAAGGGGATTTCCCTGGGTGCTAAAATAGAAAGGAGAATTATTTGTATGCAAAAATACATGCACGGGATAGGATCTATCAGGTGTCCTCCCCCAGTTTCTCTGAATGTAAATTTCATAAATCGCCTCTTTACTTTCCATTGACAACAAACAGCACGTGTATAAGGACAGTGCTGTACTTATACAACAAACAGTGCAGTTCTGGCCAGGCTCTACCAGAGCCCCAGGACCAGTTCCCTCTACAGACCTCTCCTCTGAACAGTCAAACCAAATGCTCAGTTCTCTCCTGGACAGCTCCTGGGGATCCTCCCTACAGAACTCATTGTCCTGCCTTTCAAATCTGCCCTTCACTTATGGTGCCAAGACTTTCGGCTTAGCACTCTGCTCTGATGTCACTTTTCCCCTCATGCACCACAAGCAAATTGCTTTTTTCCTTCTCCACCTCCTCTCCCCATTTCACTGTTGCCTGAGCTCAAATCAATTCTGTATCCTCTCTTGTTTGACTCATCACAGCAGCTTATCCTGTGTTTCTCTCTGTAGTTCTGGTCATCTCTCATTCCCAGACAGGTCTGCAGCCAGAACTTTCCTCAGGATTGTGCAGAACTATTGCCATTTCTCCAATTGCCATGCTGTTTCATACATTTAGGTGTGTAGTAATACTGCTCCCTCTCTGGAATGCCCTCCTATTTCACTCCATCCTCCACCTGCCCCATACTTACATCCTCATCTTTCAAGTTCCTGCTCCATATCTACCTCCTCTTTGAAGCTTCCATCACTCTCCCTCCAACACATCCTGGTGGAGTTTACTTGGCCTTCTAGGCTCCCATGGGTCCCTCGGTACATTGTGAGACAGCACCTGCCAAATTTATTTACCTCACCTCTACCATTTCAAAAGTCTGAGTATGGTAGATTGTGTCACTCCCATTTTCTGTCCTTGACTCCTTTCAGTTTCCAAATTTGGGGGACATAGTACAGCCCCACCGGGATTTCTCCTAGTTAATCCTTGGGGCACCACATATACTTAGAAGAGGGCAGTGACTCAAACTATAGATGTCCCTCTCATTTTATCTGCATCACATCTAGCAAATCCCCTCTCCACAGAGTGAGTGCGTGTGGATGCCTTACTTTCCTAGACCCTAGTTGTGATAAAGGGTTTTCTCTGTAATCAAATTTCTTTGGACATTGCCATTAACTTCATGGGGTGGTCATATTTCCCTATAACACTTTACTCTACTTATTGGCTCATGTTGGTGCCCCCACATAAGACTGTGAGCTCTGAGAACAGGGGCCATGTTTTAATCATGTATGAACCTCCATGGCTGATCCCTCTCTCTGACAGTTGGCCTAAGCTCATTGCATTTTTGTTAAGGAACTTAATTTTCAAAAGTGGCATTTTACATCATCTCTTAATCTTTATGCGTTTCTCTTCCCTGCAGGGGTACACTGCGGTTCAGTTAGGTGGCAGACAATTACAGAGGAAGTCAGTACAAAGGAAGAGCCTCTGGCGTTGTTGTTGTTACAGGTAGGGAATCAATGCCATTCCCAGCTCAGCTGCAGGAGCTCTTTAACCTCTAATGCTGCTTTCTCATTTGAAAAATGGTGATAACACTATTGCTCGTCTCACAGGGCTATGAGGATGAAATGAGCAAATACATGGAGGTGCTTAGAATGGGGTGGCACATCGTAAACTCTCAAAAAGTGTTAGTTATTATTATTATTATTGCAACTCTGATGTATTTTCTAATGGACTTTATCGACTTTACTAGTTGTATCAAAAATGGTCAGGAAGAGAGGAAAGCATATCTGGGCTGCATGAGGTGACCATCCTCCGTGCTCTGCCACTGAGCTCCCATAAACCCCACATGTGTCTCTCTTATTGTGTGCATTACCCTCTAATAGGATCATCTTGACGCCGGCACTTATCATGATGAACTATCAGTAGGTCCATGCAATCTTCTGTGCTTTTGCTATCCCAGCTGTGAAATATCATTACAATATGTACTTAAAATTTGTAGAGAATATTTACTCTCACAGCTCAATGTTTTCACCTTTAAGTGTGATCTCATCCATCTCTAGCAGGTAGCTATGATGCAAGTAGATGTTCAAGTGAAATTGCTTGGCGGCGTGCTTAAGGTCATGCAAGATTAAGTACTGAACTGAGAATTCCGGTCTCTTAACTCCCTAGGTGCTGACTTGTCTACTTACATAGACTGACTCACTTGCCACAGTTCAAACCTGCGGAATGCTTTCACAATGATGTCAAGGATTGTGGCCACATAGCAAAAGGTGATGCCACATAGAAATAGAAAACAAGGGAACTGCTATGTACTCTCATCAGCTAAAAAAGATCCAGACCTCTCTTCCTCTGCAGCAAATGAAATAAGAATGAGCATACTTTTTTATTTAAAAAATATATGGACAGCACTTGCATTGCTGTAATTTAGTTGGAGATACCTTGGTGACAAGAGGGATAGTCTCACAGAAATATCAAAACATGAAGCAGAACACAAATTAATCAATAGTAAATTGGGGAATGAGGAAAAAAAAATCATTCAGTGGTTTCCATATCCTTCAGTTCAGCCAAAATTCGGTAAATTAAACATCAGGTAAATTTTGGCAAATTAAGCTCTGTCTACAGCTTTTAGTTTTCTTTATGAGATGTAAAAGGTTTCTTAGGTAAAGGTGACTGCTGAATGAAATGACCTACTGCTGTAGAAAATAACCTATAATAAAAAAATAATTTGCCTTGCAATGTGCATAGAAGAAAGACGGTAACTCGTGAGTGATCATGTAATCGGGAAGTGTGTTATCCTGTGGCTGAGCCTTCTACCAAGTAGTACAATAAAAAGAGTCAGATTAAATATTAGCCTCTCGCCCACAAATACGGTCTCAAAAGTGAATTAAAATAAGTATGAACTGAAGGCAGTAGTTTAAAATAATCGCTAAAGTATGAGGCTGTAAAGACAAAAGAAAACAAGCCTAACCTTAGAACTAGCAAGGAAGGAGGGTTTATCAACAGAGGTACCGACTACCTGCAAACATCAACAAGAACCCTCCATTATGAACTGAATTGTATGCCCGCAAATTCATATGCTGAGGCCCTAAGGCCCCATGAGACTGTATTTGGAGACAGGGTCTTTAGGGAAGTCATTAAAGTGAAATGAAGTTGTAAGGGTGGGCCCTCATCAAAATAGGACTGTTGCCCTTATATGGAGAGGAAGAGACCAGACAACCTCCACCTCCACTTCACAGTGTGAAGGCTCCATACATAAGCCAGGAAAAGAGCTCTCATCAGAAACCAACTGTGAGGGCACCTTGATCTTGGAATTCCCAGCCTTCAGAACAGTGAGAAAAGAAATTTCTATTGTTTAAGCCTCTTGTTTAATATCGGTCTGTGGTATTATGTTATGATAGCCCAAGCCCACTAATATAACACCCTGCCCTCCTCCACCAAAAACACAGCATAGAAACAAAACAAATATTGAAATATAGAAAATAAAACACCTAGGATAACATTATTAATATTCTGATATTAATTTGACATGATAATAGTCCCACTAAAGCATAGCCCTGATCAAAGTACACAAATACTAAAATAAAACTGTCCCAGTCCACACTGAATTAAATCAGGATTTCTTAACCTGTTATTTTAAAACCTTCATGAGTTAGCTTCCACTTGCCCTCCCCACACAGCACCCCTGACTCAGCTTATCTCAACTTCTCCGTTGGCTGAATACACTCAACCCTCCATCTCAGTGGCTCTGTTTTTACACCTTTCCTTCTGCTGGGAATGCTCTGTGCACCTCCACAGGGTGTGCACAGTTGCCACCCTGCCGTCTTCCTCATCCTACAAGGATCTCACTTATGTACTGCCACATTCAGAAATTCTTTCCTGCTCCCATGGGGCGAGGAGTGATTTATTTGATGGGTGAGTTTTAGAAGAATAAACTGTGCCTGCCCTGCCCAGCCTCCTTCTCTCTGTTGGAGGGATCTGCTGACTTTCAGAGAGTGTCTTTCCACTCTTCTCTGGCATGCCATAAGCATGGTGGGGTCGATCTGCTTCAGTCCTGGCCATTGTCCAGCATTGTCTAGGACACTGAACAATGACCAACCTATTTGCTTAAAACACTTTGGTCATATCCACCAATCCAGCCTTTATTATTCATCAAGTTAACATTTATTTTTCTCCATTGCCCTGATTCCTGATCTGTCTCTCCATTTGTTTTAAGCACAAGCACAGCCCAGAGGGCTTATTTTTGGGTCCCCTACAATTCACAAAACTTTTCAAAGAGCTTTAGAAAATGTACAGTATTCAATCTTCTCACCAAGGCCACAGGGTAGGTATAATTGGCTCCATCCCACAGATAAGAAACCTGAGGCTTGCGTGGGTAAGCAGCTTGCTGAAGGTCATACCACTAGTACTGGCAGCATCTCAATCCCAGCCTTGGTTGCTAAGTGTCCCACCCAAACTAGTCAATAATTTCTTGCTAGAAAATGCCAGTTAAGGTTAGGTCAGAGAGGAAGTGAAAGCCTGGAGATTTCCCCATAGATAATTTCCATCTGCTCTACCAGTCTCTCACTAGAAAGGACCTGTTAAAACTGGCGGCACAGGCTTTCTCAGCACCCTCTGTGCTGACTACTTGCTTAATTACCTAAGGTACTAGCTCTTTGTCAATACATGTGATTTAATCTATCTTGAACCCATATCTGTAATCTAAAGAGTTAAAAAGTGGGTAATATAAGCAGAGCTGAAGTTTCTTGGAATAACTCAAGTTCTTTTCTGGAACTGAGGTCACCACTGCTGACCTTGGTAATTTTCTCAAGATGTCACTAGTGTGTGCTGTCTCACCTCTATGCTCTCTCCATTCATGCATTTCTGGTGGCTGACTGTATTAGTGAAGATTTCTGTGGCCAGACTCGAGAATAAAAGTAACTGCTTCTATACAGTTGGAGCAAAGCAGTCTCTTTGGAAGCATTTTCTAAGCAGAGTGTGGGTAATTGTTTACTGGGTTCAAAGAGGCTGTCTCCTATAAGCAGCACATTTTATTTCTGACTCTGTTTATTGTGTCAAAATTTACTCTTAAAAGACAATCTTTACCATACACACACAAGAAAAAAAGAAAAGAAATAAAGAACTATATGTGGTGAAGGATATGTTAATTAGCTTGGTTGTCATGAATATTTCACAATGCATATGTATATCAAATCAAGTTGTATAGCTTAAGTATAATCAGTTTTTAAGTGGCAATTATCCTATACTAGAGGCCCGGTGCACAAAAATTTGTGCACTCGGGGGAGGGGGTCCCTCAGCCCAGCCTGTGCCCTCTTGCAGTCTGGGGCCCCTCGGGGGATGACCACCTGCTGGCTTAGGCCCATTCCCCAGGAGATTGGGCCTAAGATGGCAATCAGACATCCCTCTGGCAGCCCGGCTGCCCTCGGGGGATGTCCACTTGCCAGTGGGGAGCAGACCTAAGCTGCAGTCAGATATCCTTAGTGCTGCTGAGGAGGCGGGAGAGGCTTCCACCACACCGCTGTACTGGCAGCCATCAGCCTGGCTTGTGGGAGCACACTGACCACCAGAGGGCAGCTCCTGTATTGAGCATCTGCCCCCTGGTGGCCAGTGTGTGTCATAGTGACCAGTCATTCCCAGTCTTTCTGCTATTAGGGTCAGTTTGCATATTACCCTTTTACTATATAGGATAGAGGCCTGGTGCATGGGTGCAGGCTGGCTAGTTGGTGTCCTGGGTCAGGGTGGGGGTCCCGCTTGGGTGCCTGGCCAGCCTGGATGAGGGGCTGATGGCTGTTTTCAGGCTGGCCACACCCCCTTTAGGGTGGGGGTACCCACTGGGGTGCCTGGCCAGTCTTGGGGAAGAGCTGAGGGCCGTTTTCAGGCTGGTAGGCGACTGAAGCTCCCAGCCTCTCCTTTATTTATTTATTTTTTTATTCTGGGATTTATTTACCTTCTATAATTGAAACTTTGTTGCCATTACTGGAGCTGAGAGCCGGCTCCTACTCACTCCAGCCCTGAGGCCATGGCCTGCTGAAAGCAGGTATCTGGGGTTTGTTTAGCTTCTATAATTGAAACTTTGTTGCTTTCAGAGTTCAGAGCCAGGCCGCGGCAGGTGGGGAACCTTGGGTTCCTCCATCACTGGAGCAAGCAAGCCTCCTGATTGCTTCAGCTGCGTGGCTGCCGGCCACCATCTTTGTTGGTGGTTAATTTGCATATCGCCCTGATTAGCCAATGGGAAGCATAGCGAAGGTATGGTCAATTACCCTTTTTGTCTTTTATTAGATAGGATAATAAAAGCCTAATATGCAAATTGACCAACTGGTGGAACAACTGGTTGCTATGATGTGCACTGACCACCAGGGGCAGACGCTCAACTCAGGAGCTTCCCCCTGGTGGTCAGTGTGCTCCTACAGGGGGAGCACCGCTCAGCCAGAAGCTGGCTCACGGCTGGTGAGTGTAGCAGTAGTGGTGGGAGCCTCTTCCACCACCACTGCAGGTGGGCAGTAAGGAGCAAGGGGTCCTGGACTGCGAGAGCCTTGGACTGTGAGAGAGATGTCTGACTGCCGCCATCAGGTGGACATCCCCCGAGAGGTCCTGGACTGTGAGAGGGCACAGGCTAGGCTGAGGGACCCCCCGTCCCCTGCCCAGTGCATGAGTCTCATGCACTGGGCCTCTAGTATCTCAATAAAGTCAGGGGGAAAAGAGACAGTTTTCTTTGGGACTCTAACATCTTATCAATCAGTAGGTCAAATCAGACACAGTGTGCATTGTAATCTTCCTAATACAGCAGAGGGAGAGTTCTTCCTGCCAGTTAGGTGCTCAGAGAGAAGCACATCACCTGAACCAGGGACGCCAAACCAGAGCCAGGACCCAGGCCCTCTGGTCATGGGGCACATTGACTGAGAAGGTGAGGCTGACATACCTGGGCACATGGTCCATTGTCCTCTGGCCTTCGCATTGCAGTGTACAAAGAAGCATGGAGATACAGGAGTTAGAGGGCATGTGGACAAGCTCACAGGTATGTAAATGAGACTACTATGGTAGAAAAGCCAGCTTTTACCAACTGCAAAGTCTTAGTCAAGTGACCTAATCTCTCTGTGACTATGTGTCTGTATCTTCAACCTGGGGAAAATACTAGACCCATTTCATAGAGTTGTCATGAAGAGTTAATGAATTAATTCTTGGGACATGCTTACAACAGTGTTTAGTGAAAAGGTAGCTACCATTATCATATAGGATTTTCCCAATGTATCCTTAGAAATTCTCCCTGGTGAAAATTAGTTACTGATGATGGTAACTTGCTCAGTGGATTATCTGACATGGCCTAGAATTCACATAAACACTAGCTAAGTAAATGAAGCAACATACACACCTACTTTTTGCTCAATAAGCATTTCTAAACCCATCTACTATGCATAAAGCACTGTGCTGGATACAAAAATGTGACATGGTCCCTGTTCTCAATAATCTTGGAGGCCTCAGAATGGGGTAGACCAGTCCTGTCAGGAGGAGATCAGAGCGGGAGGGTTTGAGAGCCTGGATGACACTTTCTTGTCCTCTTATCCTGTGAATAAAGGGGCACGGCCAGTTAACCCAGGTGAACTTCTTGTTAGAGTCAGAGAAAACAAGAAATGCAAAGTGGATTGTCACTCCTGTGTGCACCAGTAACAAACACTCCTGTCCTCCCAGAGCTGCTCTAACCCCACACCCCACTTCCTCCTGAGGGTGTGTGACACTTTTCAAAGAAAATACAGTATTTAGTAGTATCACCACAGCAAGAGGAAATAGCAATGTTTAGTCTGTAGATGAGTTAATAGTTTTGTACAGAATAATATACACAGAATCCTCCCTGTGGTTGCCATGACAGGCAGCACTGGTGGCACTGCCCATCACACGAAGGGTGCTGTAGATGCTGATGAGACAGGGTGACCAGGGATGAGGACCAGGAGAAGGAAAAGAAAGAGACAGAGTGAGTGTCCAACAACCTAGGGTGGATGTGTGCATGTAGGTCAAGGTGAGTGGCCCACATCTTCTTGTTGCACACAGAAATATCCCCAACTTAGAAATGAGTGGATTGCACAAGCGTGTTTATAATTGGAGCTTAGAAGTCATGGGAATTGCGAGATTCGATACTATTTAAGTTCCTAGATTAGCCCAATAACTATTAACCTGTTAATTCAGAATGAATTTATAAAACTGACAACCATTTGTCATTGTTCTAGCTCAGTGATTTTCAACTGGTGTGCTACAGCACACTGGTGTGCTGCAAGAATTTTTAAAACATGCAATATCTGACTATTTAGAGGTACTGACCTCTTTTCCCCTAGGTTGTCACATAAAAGATGATAGCAGCCAACATAACAATAGTTGTCCAGTGCGAATGAATCAAAATTATACCTGTTTTTTTGTCAGATCAGCAAAAAATATAACATATTTTTTGGTGTGCCACAGAATTTTAGTAATTAGTTTATGTATGCCATGAGAAGAAAAAGGTTAAAAATCACTGTTCTAGCTTATTAGATCCTCTGTGGTTTTCTTTTCCCGAGACAGTTTAGATTTGTTATGGGTTTAGTAGCCCATTTTGGATCTAATTTCTCAATTTAAAAACCACAAATGACTGTGATTCTCAGGGAACACTAGTTTTGTTTTGTTTTTTTAGGGAGAGAGAGGAAGGGAGAGGGATGGAGAGTTGGATAAGAAACATCGATAGGCTGCCTCCCCCATTCCCCCTATTATGGATCAAGCCCACAATCCAGGCATGTGCTCTGACTGGGAATTGAACCTGAGAACTCTTGGTTCATGGGGTCAATGCTCAACCACTGAGCAACACTGGCTGGGCAGGGGACACTAGTTTTACTGTGTGAGAAGAGAACATCTGTACTTTTGGCCACAGCTGCAGGAGACACCACAGCCATGCAAGATGGGAACCCACTAGCTCAGCTCCTGGGACCAGCAGCACCAGCCAGGAACTCTTTAGAAATGCAAATCCTCCAGCCCCACCCAGACCCACTGAGTCAGAAACCAAGGGGTGGGGCTCAGCAATCTGAGTATTTATTTATATTTTTCAATTACAGTTTAATGATATTATTTTCAGGTATACAACATAGTGATTAGACATTTATATACCTTACGAAGTGATTACCCTAAGTCCAGTATCCATCTGACACCATACATAGTTATTACTATACTAGAAGCCCAACGCATGAAATTGCGCGACCCCGCCCACCATGTGTTCCTTGTCGTGCTCGCAGCATTGCCTACCCGCATGTGCCCTGCCAATCCGCCTGCTGCCCTGCCGTGCTAGCGCCCTGCCCACGCACCCGCAGCCCTGCTGATCTCGCAGACCTGCCCACCCGTGTGCACCTCGCCGCGCCCACCTGCCTGCCACCCTGCCGGCCCGCCTGGCACCAGCCTTGCTGCGATCGGAGCCTGTGGGCCACACCACATGAGCCGTGAGCTCCACCCTGCCACCGTGGGAGTGGGACCTCAGACCCCGCCACGCCTCTGTGGGAGTGGGACCCCTGCATCTGCCGCACCGCCGTGGGGGTAGGACCACAGACTCCACCGCACTGCTGTGGGGGACAGGACCCCAGACCTGCCACACATGGTGGGACCCCAGATCCGCTGTGCAAGGTGGGACCCCAGACCCGCCGCGCGGGTGAGACCCATCAATGCACCTCCTGGTGACCAGTTGTTTGGTCGTTACAGCGTTATGGTGTTATAGCCACGGGCTTTATATATATATATACTAGGGGCCCGGTGCACGAAATTCGTGCACTGGGTGCGGGGGGGAGGGGGAGGAGTGTCCCTCAGCCCAGCCTGCCCCCTTTCACATACTGGGAGCTTTCAGGCGTTGACCCCCATCACCCTCCAATTGCAGGATCGGCCCCTTGCCCAGGCCTGATGCCTCCGCCAGAGGTGTCAGGCTTGGACAGGGGACCCCCATCTCCCCCCGATCACTGGCTCTGGCCCCCGCCCAGGCCTGAGGCCTCTGGCCCAGGAATCATGCCTGGGCAGGGGACCCCCATCTCCCTCTGATCGCTTGCTCCACCCCCCGCCCAAGCCTGACGCCTCTGACCCAGGCTTCAGGCCTGGGCAAGGGGACCATCATATCCCCCCAATCCCCGGCTCAGCCCCCCGCCCAGGCCTGATGCCTCGGCCAGAGGAGTTGACCCTCATCACCCTCTGATCACCAATCACCGGATCGGCCACTTGACCAGGCCTGAGGCCTCCGGCAGAGGTGTCAGGCCTGGGCAGGGGACCCCCAGCTCCCTGCGGTTGCAGGCTCCGCCCCTGCCCAGGCCTAACGCCTCTGGCCTAGGCGTCCGGCCCGGGCAGCGAGGACCCGCAGCTGCAGTGGCCCCGCGATCGTGGGCTTCGCTTTAGGCCCAGGCAAGGGACCCCTAGCTCCTGGGACTGCCAGCTTCGACTGTGCCCAGCTCCCATCGCTGGCTCCACCCCTACTTCCTGCTATCACTGGCCAGGGCGGCAAAGGCGCCTGATTCTCCGATCATGGCTGGGGGGCAGGGCCCTGCCCCCCAGCTCTTAGCTCCCCCCTGGGTTTCCAATCACTGTCAGTGGCAGGGGGCTTCTTCCTGCTTTCCCTTTCGCCTCCCTGCATTGTGCCTACATATGCAAATTAACCCCCATCTTGTTGGCAGTTAACTGCCAATCTTAGTTGGCAGTTAACTGCCAATCATAGTTGGCAGTTAATTTGCATATAGCCCTGATTAGCCAATGAAAAGGGTATCGTCGTACGCCAATTACCATTTTTCTCTTTTATTAGTGTAGATATGATTACTGACTATATTCCCTATGTGTAGTCAGCAATCTGAGTTTTAACAGACCCTCACTGTACCATGAAGTTCAAGAAGCACAGCACTACAGTGAACCCACAAGACTGGGCCTAGGTCTTTTTCATCTTTATTGGCTTAGCATCCAGTGCAGTGTCTGGCACTTGCTTCTCAACCAGGGAAATCTTGCCTCCAGGGGACATCTGGCTATGTCTGGAGGCATTTGTAGCTGTCACAATGGGGAGAGAGGGTGCCACTCGCATGTAGTAGGTTGAGGCCAGGTATACTGACAAGCAACCTACAATGCAACAAATATGTTAAAGGTGCTGAGGCTGAAAAACCTTGTTTTGAATAAGTTATTAAATGTGGTGCTGTCAAGAGAACTTCCCTTATCCATTTTCTCTGTCTGCCATCACTTGCCCACAGTTAGCGAATTCCAGCCCCACAATGAGAAGGGATTAAGGTGACTGGGCAGATGTGTCTCTCTGTTTTCCATATTTCCTTCTCATTTAGGGTCACAAGTAGCACAGTAAGTGACATATAACATGCTCACAATAAATGTCTTTTGTTTTACTTATTTTTAAATTAAATTTATTGAGGTGACATTGGTTAATAAAATTATATGGGTTCCAGCTGTACAATTCTATAATACAACATCTGTACACTGTAGTGTGTGTTCACTATCCCAAGTCAAGTCTCCTTTTATCCCATCACCCTTTACCCCTTTACTCTCTTCTATCTCTCCCCATCCCACTTTCCCTTTGGTGATCACCATACCGTTGTCTGTGTCTCTGAGTTGTTGCTATTTTTGCTTAATATCTTCACCTTTTTCACTCAGCTCCCCAACACCCCTCCCATCTGACAACTGTCAGGCTGTTCTCTATGAGTCTGTTTGTATTTTGTTTATTAGTTTATTTTGTTCACTGGATTCCACACACACATAAAATCATATGGTAATTGTCTTTCACTTAGCATAATACTCTCCTGGTCTATCCATGCTGTTGCAAAATGTAAGATTTCTTTCTTTTTTATGACTGAGTAGTATTCCATTGTGTAAATGCACCACAGGTTTTTTTTTATCTGCTCATCTACTGATGGGCACTTGGGTTGCTTCCAGATTTTGGCTATTATAAATAACTAGAGGCCTGGTGCACAAAAATTTGTGCACTAGGGGGAAGGGGGGGTCCCTCAGCCTGGCCAGTGCCCTCTCACACTCTAGGACCCCTCAGGGGATGACCATCTGCTGGCTTAGGCCCGCTCCCCGGGGGATTGGGCCTAAGATGGCAATCAGACATCCCTCTGGCAGCCCGGCAGCCCTCGGGGGATGTCCACTTGCCAGAGGGGAGCAGGCCTAAACCGCAGTCGGACATCCTTAGCGCTGCTGAGGAGGCAGGAGAGGCTCCCACCACCACCGCTGTACTGGCAGCCATCAGCCTGGCTTGTGGCTGAGCAGAGCTCCTCCCATGTGAGAGCCCCTGACCACCAGAGGGCAGCTTCTGCATTGATCATCTGTCCCCCGGTGGTCAATGTGTGTCATAGTGACCAGTCATTCCCAGTCTTTCTGCTGTTAGGGTCAGTTTGCATATTACCCTTTTACTATATAGGATAGAAGCCTGGTGCATGGGTGGGGGCTGGCTGGTTTGCCCTGAAGGGTGTCCCGGATCAGGGTGGGGGTCCCGCTTGGGTGCCTGGCCAGCCTGGATGAGGGGATAATGGCTGTTTGCAGCTGGTCACACCCCCTTTAGGGTGGGGGTCCCCACTGGGGTGCCTGGCCAGTCTGGGGGAGGGGCTGAGGGCCATTTTCAGGCTGGCGGGCGACTGAAGCTCCCAACCTCTCCTTTTTTTCTTTTTTTCTTTTTATTCTGGGATTTATTTACCTTCTATGGCTGTCACTGGAACTGAGAGCTGGCTCTAGCTCTGAGGCCCAGCTCCAGCTTGAGGCCTCGGATGCTGAAAGCAGGTATCTGGGTTGGTTTGGCTTCTATAATTGAAACACTGTTGCAACTCCAGCTCTGAGGCCCGGCTGGCTGAAAGCAGGTTTCTGGGATTGGTTTAGCTTCTATAATTGCAACATTGTTTCTTAGAGTGCAGCTCAGAGGCTGGCAGCAGCAGGCGGGGAACCTTGGCTTCCTCCATCACTGGAGCAAGCAAGCCTCCTGTTCGCTTCATCTGCTTGGCCGCCGGCCGCCATCTTGGTTGGCAGTTAATTTGCAAATTGCCCTGATTAGCCAATGGGAAGCATGTCGGAGGTATGGTTAATTACCATGTTTGTCTTTTATTAGATAGGATGCTACAATGAATATAGGAGTTCATATGTCCTTTTGAGTTAGTGTTTTGGGCTTCTTCAGAAATATTCCCAGAAGTGGAATTGCTGGGTCATAAAGCAATTCCATTTTTAATATTTTGAGACAATTCCATACTGTTTTCCACAGTGGTTATACTAATCTGCATTACCACTAACAGTACATGAGGGTTCCCTTTTCTTCACATCCTTGCCAACAGTTGTTTGTTGATTTCTTGATGAGAGCCATTCTAACATGGTGTGAGATGATATCTCATCGTGGTTTTAATTTGCATTTCTCTGATGATTAAAGATAGTCTATTGGCCATCTGTATGTCCTCTTTGGAGAAGTGTCTATTCAGGTCTTTTGCCCATTTATCAATTGGATTGTTTGTGAGTTTTTTTGTTTTGTTTTGTTTTTTGGTGTTTGAGTTGTATAAGTTCTTTATAAATTTTGGATATTAACTCCTTATCAGATTTATCATTGGCAAATATGTTCCTCCATTCAGTGGGCTGTCTTTTCATTTTGTTGATCATTTCCTTTGCTGTGCAAAACCTTTTTAGTTTGATGTAGTCCCATTTATTTGTTTTTTCTTTTTTTTCCCTTGCCCAAGGAGAAACATCAGAAAAAAATATTGCTACAAGAAATGTCCAAGATTTTGCTGCCTGTGTTTGTTTTCTAGAATTTTTGTGGTTTTACATTTAATATTTATGTCTTTAATCCATTTGGAGTTTATTCTTGTGTATAGTGTAAGAAGGTAGTCTAGTTTCATTTTTTGCACATATATGTCCAATTTTCATTTATTGAACAAACTATCCTTACCCCATTGTATGTTCTTGCCTTCTTTGTCAAATATTAATGAGCCATAAAGGTGTGGACTTATTTCTGGAATCTATATTCTGTTCCATTTATTTATGTCTGTTTTCATTCCAGTACCTTTCTGTTTTGATCACTGTAGCCTCGTAGTGTAGTGTGATTCTCCAACAACTTTGTTATTCTTTCTCAAGATTACTGTGGCTATTCAGGAACTTTTGTGGTTCTACTAGTATATAAATGTTAGGATTATTTGTTTCAGTTTTGTGAAACACACCATTGGTATCTTGATAGGAATTGTGTTGAATCTATAGATTGCTTTGGATAGTATGAACATTTTAATGATGTTAATTCTTCCTACCCATGAATAGGGTATATGCTTCCACTTATTTGTATCTTCTTCAACTTCTTTCTTCAGTGTTTTACATCTTTGGTTAAGTTTATTCCTAGGCATGTTTTTATGCAATTGTAAATGTGATTGTTTTCTTAGTTATACTTTCTGATAGTTCATTATTTGTGTATAGAAATGCAACTGATTTCTGGATATTGATTTCTATTCTGCTACTTCACTAAATTCATTTATCAGTTCTAGTAGTTTTTTTGTAGAATCTTTAGGGTTCTCTATGTAAAGTATCATGTCATCTGAAAGTAATTACAGTTTACTTCTTTTTTTACAATTTAGATGCCATTTATTTCTTATTGTCTGATTGCTGTGGCTAGGACTTCCAATATTATGTTGAATAAGAGTGGTGAAAGTGGGCATCCCTGTCTTGTCCCTGATCATAAAGGAAACACTTTTACTTTTCACTCATTGAGTATGGTGTTGGGTATGGATTTGTCAAAACGGCCTTTATTACATTGAGGTATGTTCCCTCTATTCCAACATTACTGAGAGTTTTATCACAAATGGGTGTTGGATTTTATCAAATGCTTTTTCTGCATCTAGTACTATGATCATGTGGGTTTTATCCTTCATTTCATTTATATGGTGTGCTGTGTCACATTTATTGATGTGAGGCTATTAATGATTTGAGGCTATTGTACCAACATTGCATCTCTGGATGCAATGGTGTATGACCATGGTGTATGACCTTTTTAATGTATTTTTGGATCCAATTTGCTAATATTTTGTTGAGGATTTTAGCATCTGTGTTCACCAGGGATATTGGACTATACTTTTCTTTCTTTGTAGTGTCTGTATCTGGTTTTGGAATTAGGATACTGCTGGCCTCATTCAATGAGGTTGGGACTCTTCCCTCCTCTTGAATTTTTTGGAATAGTTTGAGGAGGATAGGTGTTAGTTTTTATTTGAATGTTTGGTAAAACTCACCGTGAAGCCATCCAACCCAGGGCTTTTATTTGTTGGGAGTTTTTTTTTAAATTACTGCATCAATTTCACTAGTTGTAATCTGTCTATTCAGAGCAGAAGGTAGGCAGCATCATAAGTATCTTCATTATAACAAGGGATCCATTACATATTTGTGGCAAATAACAACTAACACGCATAGAGTACCTGACAGTTTATAAGTAACTTTTCAAAGATGGGCATAATAAAAAGGTTGCTAGTCTTTTTTTTAATTAAAAAATATAGTTTTAAAAATTGGTTTTAGAGGGAGACAAAGATAGAGGAAGAGAGAAAGAGAAACACTGATGTGAGAGAGAAACATCACTTGGTTGCTTCCTGCATGGACCGAATCTGCAACTTGGGTATGTGTGCCCTGACCAGAAATAGAACCGGAGATCTTTTGGTGCTTAGAACACAGACCTGAGCCACACTGGCCAGGGCAAGATTGCTAGTCTTAATAGATATGAAAATTGTTTTCACTTTTTAAAATTTGGTCATTCATCACAGAGTTTGAGAAACACTCTGATACAACCTACTTGTATCCCAATAGTTGCTAAATAACAATCTATTCTAATTTTCTATTTATCTTTTATATTCCTGCTTGAATGCATATTTTAGGAGCAATATCTAGTGTTTTTTTAAAGAGTTTTCGAGTTTAGATTCTCAGCAAAATTTAACAGAAGATACAGAAGTTTCCCATACACCCCCCTGCCCTCACACATGCACAGCCCCCCTCACTATCATCATCCCTCACCATATGGTACATTTGTTATAATCCATGAACCTACATTGGCATGTCAAAATCACCCAGAGTCCATAGTTGACATCAGGGTTCACTCATTGACTTGCACATTCTATTGATTTGTCATATACATGTGACAAATGTATAATGACATGTATCCACCATTATAGTATTGTATAGAGTAGCTTCACTGCCCTAAAACTCCTCTGTGCTCTCTCTATTCATCCTTCATTCTCTCTAGCCCTGATGCATATTAAAATAAAGATGTGATAATGGAAATAGTATGGTGCTGGTGACAGAAGGGTTGGGTAGATCATCAGAACAAAACAGAATGTCTTGAAACAGATCCAGGTATTTATGAAAGTTTTGTGTATGATGAAAACAGTATTTAAAGTCAGTGGAAAAGGAAGGATTGCTTAGTAAATGGGAGTGTGCCCACTGGATGAAGCCTACATTAAAGCTAACATCAAAATAAAATTTAGATAGATTGATGATATTAATGTAGAAATAAAACCTCTACACCAAGAAAAGTGCTAGATATGTAGATTAATGATTATATCCTTTTAGAGTTAGGAAGGATTTCTCAAGTATGATACCATAAACAAGCTCCATAAAGGGTCACAGTTCTACAATATTTTACCCTAAAACTTATGGGTTAAATATCAACAAATGATTTTACCTAAAAATTATGTGTTAAATATTAATAAAGTTTAAGAGAAATGACAAACCAGGAGATATAATAGTAAAATATGTGGCAAAGTATTTGATAAATATATGAAAAGCTCCTAAACATCAATAAAAATAATAAATGTACTAATTAATTATTATTTGCCTAATAAAAAATAGGCAAAGATTCAATGCAGGCATTTTCCAGAGGAAATATTATTAAAGGCTGATAAAACAGGAAAAAAATTCAGTTTCAGTAGAAATAAAAGAAATTATCCAGTTCCATAATCCCTTCCCTGCAATTCTAAAATCCAAAAGGCTCTGAAAATAGAAAAAAACCCTTTTATTCTATAGTGCAAACTAATTTTGTAGAAAAATCTGATGTGGACTTTTTGTGGTCTATTTTTTAAAATAATTGATTTCAGAGAGTAAGGGAGAGGGAAAGAGAGATAGAAACATCAACGACGAGAGAGAATCATTGATCAGATGCCTCCTGCATGCCCCACACTGGGGATTGAGCCTGCAACCCAGGCATGTGCCCTAACCGGGAATCGAACCGTGACCTCCAGATTCAGAGGTTGATGCTCAATCATTGAGCCACACTGGCCGGGCTATTTATTGCACTGAACATAACTCTTAATGCCCTCCCCATCATCATACAACTTGTTGGAAATACTTGGTAATATACCGAGTATATAACTTTATTACCTTTACAAAATATAAGTTCTGAAACAGATCTGGTGATAATGGTTTAGACAAGGAATCTGTACATATTCCCTCTCCCATAAAAATGTTACCCATGATGTTGAATCCACATGTTCACATTTTTAAAGTACTAAAGGGTACTGTGAACCACTTACCATGGATTTACAATAGATTTGCTGGGAGATGCCTCCCAAGCTCCATTTAGTGTTTTAGGAACACACCCTGTGGTAGCCATGGCAGTAGAATTGAAGATCCCTCTTCCTTCCTACTGAATAGTGGGAGCAGGTCCTTCCCCAGCACCAGGTCACTGGAGGGGCTCCCGTGGCCAAGAGCAGTGGGAAGTTAGGGCCTGGAGTAAAGGGCACTGAGGAGGCAGGCAGAAATGGGGGAGATGTGCCCTCAGATGATGCTTAGCATAGGGGCACTGAGGTGAAGTGGGCAAGATGATGGAGGGCAACGAGACTCCAGGTGAGGGTGGGAGTGGAGGCACAGGACAAGGAGGACTGACACCAGGGAAGGTGAACTTAAGAGGGTGAGAAAAAGGAGGTTGAGGGGAAGAAGAGGAACATATGCAATTGGTGGTCTCCAACAAAGGGCATTTGAAGGTTGGACAGCTTATGGTATAAACCTTCCCACTGGCACAGAGACTCAGAGTCGAACCCAGACCTGTTCCCTTCAATTTCCTGGCAGCTGGGCATGGCCAACAGCAGGTGAGCCTAGCTATGTGTAACTTCCAGGTTGGGCCCCGGCTACAATATGGAGGTGGTGGCGCTGCATCACTTTGGCAGTCACCTTGGTGATGCCCGAGCCTGGGTTCTCAGCTATCTTGTTTCGGCCACAGCAGCTAAACATAGAGTATCAAATACCACACTTCACAAGACTTTAATAAGAAATAATATAACGGAAAGAGTTTTCTGACTGATAGAAAATTATCTTAATAACAAAAATAGAATTTTATCATTTTACTCTAAAAGGTTCTTTTCTTCCTCCCACTCTGCCAGCCAATTCTTCTGACCAGCCAATTCTCCCTGTCCCGCTGACAGGAAAAAAAAAAAGAAAAGAAAAAAGAAGGATTTTGCCGAGGCCTCAGTTTTGAACAGCGGCTGTTGTGAGCCTGGGGTGCAGGCCATGGCCAGTTGGCCACCAGGGGAGGCAGCTGATGGCCGTGTCCCCACCTCAACCCTCCGTTGCACACCGGGAGCACCTCCCACCTGCTCACAAACCGCGGAAATGCTAATTTCTGGAGAAAACCCTGGAGAGCAAACCACCGATTCGTGTGGAATTGAAAGAGAAAATGAAGACTCAGAGAAAGTGCTGATACTCAAACGCAATTAAGAAGTGTTGGAGGGAGAACCAAGATGGCGGCGATATAGGCAGACGCGTCCCAGGTCGTGTCCCGGAGCAAATGGAGCGAGCAGCTGAAGCTAGTAACACTCACACCGAATTGGCGAAATTGCTCAGCTGGTGAGAGGGTTTACAGCTGGGAAGAGCAGAACTCCCCTGTTAAGGTAAAAAAAAAAACCAGGGATTTGGGCAGGAAAGTTTGCCAGACCTCTGAGCCCAGAGAGTCGGAGGGAGACCGCGTGGCAGACAGCCGCGTCCCCTGGGACAGGCACAGCCCCTGACGGGGGAAAGGAGAACCGCGGGATTCCTGGCGCCACCAGGGAAATTGAGAGCTGGGTTCTGTGACCGCGGAGGACTGAGCCTAAAGGGGGCAGCCTGAAGAGCTGACCTGACCATGCAGTCCCGGTAAGAGAAGAAGCTTACAGAAACCAAGCCTTCCCCGTTTCCGCGGCCGGCATTTGTTTGTTTGTTTTCACTGAACCCTGTTCATGGGACATTTCGGATACAGACACTCACCTGTGCTGAAGAGAGGGAGAGTGTGCGGAGGAGTGGAATCTGGGGAGAGACTGGGGAAAGAGGGGGAGCCAGGAGAGGTGGTAGTGAATTGAGTGCTGAGACACCCCAGAGCCCGGGACTGGGGCAGCCACCCGCTCCTGAGAGGGAGTCTCCTCCCCCCAGCCCCCAGGCAAGGAGCACAGCCACACCCAGATTCCACCCTGTACGAGATCAAGGATTAAGATAACCTGATCAGTCCCTGGGAGTTAACAGGGTCTGGCCTATAGGGGGATTTTCAATCCCAGCAACAACACAGCCCCGGTAACTAACTATTACGCAGTCAGCTCTGGGCAGTGAACTTCCACTGGACAGAGAGGCCCTATAGCCTCAGAGGCCAACCCCAGAACACTGCCACCCAGAGGCTGACGCACAAACTGACTCTTTGCTAAACACAAAATAAGGCAGTCTGGGAAATAAATGCGGCATGCTTTAAAATAAGGACTGTGGTTTACAACACAGAGGAACAGTATATCGCAGGGAAACTCAACACTCTCCTGAATACCTGGAAGGTCTAAGGCAAGCCACACTGAAGAATAGAAGAAACGAAGGACCTTCACTACTGCAATTTTTTTTCTTTTTTCACTTTTTAACTAAGAAACCAATTTTTTTTTCTTTTTCATTCTTTTTTTTTCTTTTTTTTTCTTTCTTTTCTTCTTTTTCCATCACCTGATTTTACCCTTTTAATTACTACCTTCTTATTTTTAACCAGTATTATTACTGCTACCATTTTACCATTTTTTTAAAGTGCCATTTTATTTTTTCTTTATTTTATTTTGGGATTGGTGTTCACCATTCTATTTTCATCGTTATATTATTGGTTTTTTCTAGTTTGCACTCATATCCAGGGAGCTGTTGCTGGAATTTGTTGGGATTAATGGCTGTTCTATAGGAGTATTCTCCTCATATAAAAAGTCTCTTCCCTCTTCCACTTCATTCTCTCTTTTCGCTCTTTTTTTTTTTTTTTTCTTTTCTTTTCTCGCTTTTATTTTCCCCCTTCCTTTTTCCCAATTTCATTTTTGCACTCCCTTTTTTTGGTCCCTACTTTTCTTTTCCTTTTTCTCTTTTCTCTTTTTCTCTTCCTTCTTCCTTATCCCCTAATTCTCTTAATTCAGGTGGTCACCTTTAATTGGGGTTATTAATATCGTGAATATATTTGTGTATAGTGCCTGGTACGTGGTGCCTTGTTGTGTTGTATTTTGTGCCTTTAAATCAACGCAGCAGATCCAAGCAACAGCAACCTCCTGAGCACCTCATCCTCTGCTGAGGAACAGCAGCTGTATGTGAAACATCGCCCCACCAGCCGGAAGAGCCACCACAGCTGTGAACAGCACCCACCAGAGGAGCTGCTGCCAACTGAAGAGCAGCTGCTACCGCAACCGCCCAAAGAGCAACCACAGACCAAGGAGTCACTGCCACCAAGGGAGCAACCACTGAACAACTCAACGTCTAGATATGTCAGTGAGATCAAACATGGGTAGACAAAGAAACCCCCAAAGGAAAGAGAAGGAGGACTCTCCAGAAAAGCAGCTAAGTAATACAGAGGCATGCAACATGACAGATAAAGAATTCAGAATAAGGATCCTAGAGTGCATAAACCGGATGGAGGAAAAAATCGACAACCTCTGCAAGAAGCAAGAAGAAACAGATGAAAAAATCGATAACATATGGAAGAAGCTAGAAGAAACAGATGAAAAAATCGATAACATATGGAAGAAGCTAGAAGAAACAGATGAAAAAATCAACAACCTAAGACCCAAGAAGAAATGAAGAGTGATATAGCTGCAATGAAAAACTCCATTGAAAGTATCAACAGTAGACTAGGAGAAGCGGAGGACCGAATTAGTGAATTAGAAGACAAGGAAGCAAAACACACCCAAAATGTACTGCAATTGGAGAAAAAAATTAAAAGACAGGAGGAGAGCCTAAGGGAGCTTTGGGACAACATGAAACGAAACAACATACGAATAATAGGAGTACCAGAACAACAGAAAGATGAACAAGGATTAGAAAACCTACTCGAAGAAATAATATCAGAAAACTTTCCTGAGGTGGGGAAGAAAAAAGTCACACAAGCCCAGAGAGTCCCAAACAAGGTGAACCCGAAAAGACCCACACCAAGACACATCATAATCACCATGGCAAATGTTCAGGACAAAGAGAGAATCTTACAGGCTGCAAGAGAGAGACGGAAAGTTACATACAAGGGATCTCCCATAAGATTGTCAAATGACTTCTCAACAGAAACACATCAGGCCAGAAAAGAATGGACTGAAATTTACAAAGTGATGCAAAGCAAAGGACTGAATCCAAGAATACTCTATCCAGCAAGGCTATCATTCAAACTTGAAGGGGAAATAAGAAGCTTCACAGACAAAAAAAGACTAAGGGAGTTTGTCACCACCAAGCCAGCAATGCAAGGAATGCTAAAGGGACTGGTATAAAAATAAGAAATAAAAAGCTCAGAAAGAAAACAGCCACACAAAAAAAGAAATGGCTACAAACAAGTACCTTTCAATAATAACTTTAAACGTAAACGGACTAAATGCTCCAACCAAAAGACATCGAGTGGCTGAATGGATAAAAAAACATGACCCATACATCTGCTGTCTACAAGAAACCCACCTCATGAGAAGGGACTCACACAGACTGAAAGTGAAAGGATGGAAAAATATCTTTCAGGCAAATGGAAAGGAAAAGAAAGCTGGGGTAGCAATACTTATATCAGACAAAATAGACCTCAAAGTGAAGGCCTTAACAAGAGATAAGGAAGGCCACTTCATAATAATAAAGGGATCAATACAACAAGAAGATATAACCCTGGTAAACATATATGCACCCAATGTAGGAGCACCCAAATTCATAAAAAAACTCCTGGAAAATATCAAAGGAGAGATCGACAACAATACAATCATAGTAGGGGACTTTAATACACCATTGACAGCACTGGATAAGTCCTATAGACAAACAATCAGCAAAGATACAGCAATCCTAAATGACTCACTAGATCAGATGGACTTAATAGACATCTTCAGAACACTGCACCCCAAAGCCAGAGAATATACGTTCTTCTCAGGTGCTCATGGGACATATTCAAAAATAGACCACATATTGGGTCACAAGCAAAGTATCCCCAAATTCAAGAAGATTGAAATCATAAAAAGCATCTTCGCAGACCACGATGGCATAATATTAGAAATAAACTACAATAAAAACAACCCAAAATACTCAAACACCTGGAAGCTGAATAGCATGCTATTAAATATTGATTGGGTTACCAATGAGATCAAAGAAGAAATTAAAAACATCCTGGAAACTAATGACAATGAAAACACAACAATCCAAAACCTATGGGACACATTGAAAGCAGTCCTGAGAGGGAAGTTTATAGCTCTACAGGCCTATCTCAAAAAACAAGAAAAAATGGTAGTAAATCATCTAACTCTACAACTCAAAGAATTAGAAAGAGAGCAACAAGAAAACCCCAGAGTGAGCAGAAGGAAGGAGATAATAAAGATTAGAGCAGAAATAAATGACATAGAGACCAAAAAAACAATACAGAAAATCAATGAAACCAAGAGCTGGTTCTTTGAAAGGATAAACAAGATTGATAAACCTCTAGCCAGACTCACCAAGAAGCAGAGAGAGAGGACCCAAATAAATAAAATCAGAAACGATAGAGGCGAAATAACAACAGACCCCACAGAAATACAAATGATTGTTAAAAAATACTATGGACAGCTCTACTCCAACAAACTAGACAACCTGGAGGAAATGGACAAATTCCTAGAAAAATACAGCATTCCAAAACTCAATCAGGAAGAATCTAAAAATCTCAACAGGCCAATAACTATGGAAGAAATTGAAGCAGTCATCAAAAAGCTTCCATCAAACAAAAGCCCAGGACCAGACGGCTTCACAGGGGAGTTTTACCAAACATTCAAGGAAGAACTAAAACCTATCCTCCTCAGACTACTACAAAAAATTCAAGAGGAAGGAACACTTCCAAGCTCATTCTATGAAGCCAGCATCACCCTGATACCAAAACCAGGTAAAGACAACACAATGAAAGAGAATTACAGGCCAATATCCCTCATGAACATAGATGCCAAAATCCTCAACAAAATCTTAGCAAATCGGATCCAGCAGTACATCAGAAAGATCATACACCATGACCAAGTAGGATTTATCCCAGGGATGCAAGGATGGTACAATATCCGCAAATCAATAAACGTGATACATCACATAAACAAATTGAAAGAAAAAAACCACATGGTCATATCAATTGATGCAGAAAAAGCATTTGACAAAATTCAACACCCATTTTTGATAAAAACTCTCAGCAAGGTGGGAGTAGAAGGATCATACCTCAACATAATAAAAGCCATATATGACAGGCCCACAGCCAACATCATACTCAACGGACAAAAACTAACACCATTTCCCCTAAGAACAGGAACAAGACAGGGATGCCCCCTCTCACCACTCCTGTTCAACATAGTACTGGAAGTGTTAGCCATTGCAATTCGGCAAGAAGAAGAAATAAAAGGCATCCAAATTGGAAAAGAGGAAGTAAAACTGTCCTTATTTGCAGACGACATGATATTATACATACAAAACCCTAGAGATTCCATCAAAAAGCTACTAGACTTAATACATGAATTTGGCAATGTAGCAGGATACAAAATTAACCCCAAGAAATCTGAGGCATTTCTATACACCAATAGTGAACTTTCAGAAAGAGAGATTATAAAAACAATCCCGTTTACCATTGCACCGAAAAAACTAAGCTACCTAGGAATAAACTTAACTAAAGAGGTAAAAGACCTCTACTCAGAAAACTACAGGACGTTGAAAAAAGACATAGAGGAAGACATAAACAGATGGAAGAACATACCGTGTTCATGGATTGGTAGAATCAACATCATTAAAATGTCCATACTACCCAAAGCAATCTATAAATTCAACGCACTTCCCATTAAAGTACCAACAGCATACTTCAGAGATCTAGAACGAACTTTCCAAAAATTCATCTGGAATAAAAAAAGACCCCGAATAGCTGCAGCAATCCTGAAAAAGAACAAAGTAGGTGGGATCTCAATACCAGATATCAAGTTGTATTACAAAGCCACTGTTCTCAAAACTGCCTGGTACTGGCACAAGAATAGGCATATAGATCAATGGAATAGAATAGAGAGCCCAGAAATCGGCCCGAACCAATATGCTCAATTGATATTTGACAAAGGAGGCAAGAACATACAATGGAGCCAAGATAGTCTCTTCAATAAATGGTGTTGGGAAAATTGGACAGATATATGCAAGAAAATGAAACTAGACCACCAACTTACACCATACACAAAAATAAACTCAAAATGGATTAAGGACTTAAATGTACGACAGGAAACCATAAAAATTCTAGAAGAATCCAAAGGCAAGAAAATCTCAGACATATGCCGAAGCAATTTCTTCACTGATACAGCTCCTAGGGCACTTGAAACTAAAGAAAAAATGAACAAATGGGACTACATCAAAATAAAAAGCTTCTGCACAGCAAAAGAAACCATCAACAAAACAACGAGAAAACCCACTGTGTGGGAAAACATATTTGCCAATGACATATCTGATAAGGGCCTAATCTCCAAAATTTATAGGGAACTCATACAACTTAACAAAAGGAAGATAAACAATCCAATCAAAAAATGGGCAAAGGACCTAAATAGACACCTTTCAAAAGAGGACATTCAGAAAGCCAAGAGACATATGAAAACATGCTCAAAGTCACTAATCATCCGAGAGATGCAAATCAAAACAGCAATGAGGTACCATCTCACACCTGTCAGACTGGCTATCATCAACAAATCAACAAACGACAAGTGCTGGAGAGGATGTGGAGAAAAAGGAACACTTGTGCACTGCTGGTGGGAATGCAGACTGGTGCAGCCACTATGGAAGACAGTATGGAGTTTCCTTAAAAAACTGAAAATGGAACTCCCATTTGACCCTGTGATCCCACTTCTAGGAATATATCCCAAGAAACCAGAAACACCAATCAGAAAGGATATATGCACCCCTATGTTCATAGCAGCACAATTCACCATAGCTAAGATCTGGAAACAGCCTAAGTGCCCATCAGTAGATGAATGGATTAGAAAACTGTGGTACATCTACACGATGGAATACTATGCTGCTGTAAAAAGGAAGGAACTCTTACCATTTGCAACGTCATGGATGGAACTGGAGAGCATTATGCTAAGTGAAATAAGCCAGTCAATAAAGGAAAAATACCACATGATCTCACTCATTCATGGACAATAGAGACCATTATAAACTTTTGAACAATAGTAGATACAGAGGCAGAGCTGCCTCAAACAGATTGTCAAACTGCAGCGGGAAGGCCGGGGAGGGTTGGGGGGCAGGAGGTAGGGGGGTAAGAGATCAACTAAAGGACTTGTATGCATTCATATAAGCATAACCAATGGACATAAGACACTGGGTGATAGGGGAGGCTAGGGGACTGTCTAGGGCGGGGGGATAAAATGGATACATATGTAATACCCTTTGTAATACTTTAAGCAATAAAAAAAAATAAATAAATAAATAAGAAAAAAGAAAAAAAAAAGGAGGACATGACAATGGTAACCAAATGGGCATCGGCCTCAATGTCCTGTTTCCGCCCAACAATTGACAGCAAAAACAAACCTGAACCATATTCTGGGCACACACCTTTTCCTGAAGTTTAAGAATTTGAAATTCAAATTGTTTGCCCAGAGGAAGAATTCTGGGAGAGAAAGCAGAAGGAACTGCATAGAGTATCTAGCACATCGTCCTGTGCTTCGGCTGCTGGAACAAAGAAGATGAACTCTAGGGGCACAAACTCCTCCTCCTTGAGACAAAACAAAAACCTACCTAGCTAATTAGAAATACCCTGCCCCTAATCCTCCACATCTCCCAATCTCAGAGCTCAGAGTGACGTGAACATACTGGTCTGGTTGTCACCAGAACAAACTTGTCATGCCTGAGGGATAGAAAGAGACAGGCAATGAAGCACATGGGGCAGAAGGGGTGCTGGTGGTGGAGGTGGTGGTGGGATGGGGACACGTAGATTGCTGGACGTGGAAGAGAAGGAATGGAGTCGACTTGGTTCTTCACCGCAGGCGTTTGTGAATGGCTATAGGGAAGGCGGACATTCTTTTTCTTTCTTACTTTTGAAACTAACATTTCATCTTTTTCTAAAAAGAATTGAAATCAATAACCTAGTTTGTTAGCCTGTACTTCACTTCACCTCTTAGAGAAATACATGAGAATGAGGAATAACAAATCTGACAAGTATTCTAAGTACTTTCAAATATGTTTCCTCCATTTTAATGCTACAGTCTTGTGATGTTTCCAAGTTGATACTTCTACCATATTGTACAGAGAGAGAAACAGGCTCTGAGAGGTGAGGGCATTTGTCCAAAGTCATACAGCTAATTATGGCGGAGTGGGGACTGGAACTCTAGTGCGCAGATGCTGACCTGGGGGCTCTCGGCCATAAATGTTCCCCTCCTTACTCACAGTCTGTTCAGAGAGCACACACAGTTCTTTGATCTCCAATAAGCTAAGTGCTATTCTGTTAGTAATCATTTTTAATTACCTCTGACTGAGTGACTTATTCTGACATCTTTGTCAAGAAACCTTTGGGTTCCCACTGAGTTCTCAGCGGCTGGTCTTGACTGCAGAGATGGGATTAAGAGGTATTATTCATCTAGGGCTCTCAAAAGACACGTCCACCTCTGTTGCTCCCAATAATGAAGCCACACTTCTTATCTTGGCAAACTTGGTTCAGGGAGGGCAGAACCAGTGCTGCCTTTTTCTGCTTCCTCTTCCACAGGGGGGGCCACCCTTCCCCACACTTCCGCCTCTGGGCCCTGGGCACTTCAGTGCTTCCTCCCTGGTGATGGAATGGGAATAAAAAGACAAGTGACAGATACAGACCATCTAGCCTTCAGGCAAACAGGAAGGACAAGAGGAAGGAGGGGGCTTTGCTTCCCTGTCCCATGGCTGTCGAGGGGGAATGTGAGCATGGTCTCCAGGAGCAGTGAGAACAGGACTGAAGCTCCTGCCAGCTTCCCCTGCATCTGTCTGAAACACCATTCATCTGAGCCTCTGAGGAAAGAGTAGCTGTTCTACGGTGAATGCCCATGTGCTGTGCTCCGGTGTCCAACCACTGGGGCTGCCACAGCTGGGGTCTAGGGGTGACTGGCTCTGGGGAAGCAGGAAATGGGTCTGCAAGTCTGGCCTGACGACTGCAATCAATTCCAGTTATTTTCTTGCTGGGCCTCTGGGAAGCTAAGGAAGCAGGGCTGGTGTCTGATTGGAGGTAGAAGGTATTTTAATAGGAGTGACCTCTTAGCAGAGAGAGAAAAAACATCTTATAGAAGCTGTTCCATTGGGAAGTGCTAAATATAGTTCTAATTGTTTAGAGACTTTCCTGTACTGAAATTTACCCCCCTGGATATCAGTTCCCTCATTGATTCTAGTTCTGTCCCCAAGGTTTCTCTCTGTAAGTTGAATAGTGTGCGGCCTCTGCCACAGATCCTTTCAGCTAGCCAAGGACAGCTGACATACTCCTCTGCCTTTTCTTCTTGGTAGGAAATACCCTCAGATCCTTTAGTTACCTTTTTTTTGTCAGAGCTTCTAGACCCTTGGTCTTCATCACCTTTGCAGGGACACAGTGAAGTTTGTCAATATGCTTTGTTGTTGCCAGAAAAATTAATCCACATTTAATAACATTTTTATTATGGTGAAATATGTAGATTATCCCCTCAAAATGTATATACAAACTTTGAATAATTATAAAGGCAGTGTTTATTAAAATACATTTTATTTTCAAAATTTAGCTATCAGCTGTTAAAGTGTGTATACATTTTTTTGGAGGGGACACCCTGCATATAAAATTTATCATCTTAACCATTTTTAAATTTACAGTTCAGTGACATTAAATACATTCATAATGTTGTGCAACGATCATCATCATTCATCTCCAGAATTTTCTATCTTCCAAACAAACAAACTCTGTACCTATTAAGCAGTAAGACTCCATCCCTTCCTCTTCCTAGACCTTGGTAGTCACCATTCAGCATTCTGTCTCTAAGAAGTTGACCAGTCTAGAAATTTCACTTCAGTGGAATCACACATTTGTTCTTTTGTGTGTGGCTTATTTTGTATAACATTATCAAAGTTCATCCATACTGTAGCATGTATCAGAATTACACTCCCTTTTTATGGCTGAATAGTATTCCATTGCACCTATAGACCCCATTTTGTTTACCATTCATCTATTGATAGGTAGCTGGGTTGTTCCCATCTTTTGGCTGTTCTGAATAACGCTGTCATGAACCTTGGTGTACAAGTATCTGAGTCTCTGCTTTCAGTTCTTTTGAGTATGTACCTAGGAATAGAATTGCTGGATTACATGGTAATTCTAGGTTTAACTTGGAGGATCCATCATACTGTTTTCCACAACAACTGTACCATTTTACAGTTTACCAGTAATGTTTCTCCACAACACTTATTTTCTGTTTACTGCGTCCCAATGGATGTGATTTTGAACATCTTTTTGTGCATGTTCATGTGCTTTTAAAATATGTCTGTAATAATCCATACTCTCCAGATATTGTCAGATTGACAGAGGGTAGTGTTCTGTGATCCACTGAAGACCCATCAATGCAGGCTGAGAATAAATGGACTTTTTGTGAAAGCTATATTCTACTGTTATCTCCTACAGAAGTCTTCACTAGAACTCCGGAATCCTCTTCATCAGAATGTTCCCATATTTTCCCATCCTGCCCTTGACCAGTTAGGTTGCTGGATCTAAATGAAGGCTTTTAACAAAGTTAGATCTCAGTTTGGTGTTGGCCCGGCTTCCCTGTCATGTGATCATTTTGGCGCTGCCTCCTCCGGACCCTTCTAGTTTTGTGTGGTCAGATGTTAGTTTGACCTGACTTCTAAGTCTTCACTCAGGATAATAATTCCTACAAATGCTGATGACTAGGGCAGAATCAAGTACAGCCTCCTATGACCTGCCACTAAATACCCCTCTATCTTGAATTTGGAATGAATTATCCCTATGCACCAGCTAGTTATTTTTTATGTTTTTAACAGGAGTGTTATGAGACATTGTGTTAAATATCTTATTGAAATAAAATGCTTTCTCACTAGTATTTCACTAGTCTGGTAACTCCACAAAAATGGAAATTAAGTGCCTTTGGCATGAGTCCTGCTGATTATCACCTTTATTTTATTTTATTTTATTTTTTTACAAATATACAAAAAACTTTCTGCTATATTACAAGTCTATTTCTCTCTTTTAAGTGAAGATTGGAAAATTGCTACTTTGGACTCTTTTCAATTATCCTTCCTATATTGATGCTACATCATAAACTCACCTCCAACTTTCTCTTTTCCATACCAAGTAATATCTACTTTTTATTCTTTTCTCCAAAATGTATTCATATTCAAAATTCAAATTATTTCCCCCTACTCTCTGGATGCTATCTGATTTCTATATGAACTTGTTAAAATGCCAAGCTGCTGGGCTTTTCTATATTATTGACTTCAAGGTCCAGGAAAGCAACCACACCTTTTCAACATGCTCCTTGATTCTCTGGCAGAGGCAGGAGCTGGAGCTGTGAATGGTTCTAACTGTTCTCACTAAGAATGAGGAGGCCAATTCAAAGCTCAAGGAAGAATTGGGTAAACTTGAGAAAATTATTTCATCTCTGTGGGTCTCATCTTCTTTGCCTATAAAATGAGGGAGTAGAGGTTAATCTCCCCAGTTTAGTGTAATCCCAACACCCTACAGTGTGTGGTAGCTTCCAGACTTGCTATTTATGCTGACTATTTTGCTAATACATTTTACAGACAGAAATATGCCATCTTGGTGAAATATCCTTGTATTCTGATATTCTGGAAATAACATACCTATATATATATAAAAGCCCAAGTGACCAGCCGACCAGCCAGCCAGTAGCCATGATGTGCACTGACCACCAGGGGGAAGACACTCAATGCAGGAGGGGAAACCACAGACATGGAGGCATGGAACAGACTGATGAATCTCAGAAGGAAAGGGAGTGGGGGGGGGGAAGGGTGGGAAGAGATTAACCAAAGATTTTATATGCATACTAGAGGCCTGGTGCATGGATTCGTGCAGCGGTCGGGTCCCTCGGCCTGGCCTGTGAGGGTCGGGCCAAAAACCAGCTCTCTGACATCCCCCAAGGGGTCCCGGATTGTGACCAGGTAACACTTACACAATGAATACTCATTGGGCATGGATTATTGGTATTTTATCCTTGAACACTTGCATTTTCGTAGAAGCAGCAAGACATGAATACAGAAGCATTTATGGAAGCCATGATGTGAATAACGGAACATACATAATTTCAGAGTTAACAGTTCTCACTCTAAGACAGAGCAGAATTCAGCATCTGGATTGCAGGTGCGCTTTGCCACTCATCTTGTGGTGTTAGGTAGTAGCACATAGGGGGGAGTCAGAAGATCAGCTTAACGTCGAATTTGATGGTAAGGGTCACTCACCTGCTTTGTGCTTCAAATTCCTTATCTAAAAGGAATGGAAGTAATAAAGGTTACCTACATCATAGCTTCATTAGGTATTCCTAGGAATATATATATATATATATATATATATATATATATATATATATATATATATTCCTATATATACTCACTGGGAAAATATGTAATTCATAAGGTATAAGGTATTTCCAAGTCAAGTTCATATTCTTTTCATTGTTTCTGCCAAATAAATAAAAATGGTTTCCTTTTTTTCTTTTTTTTAAATAAAGGTTTCTTTTTCTGCTTGTGTTTAGAAAGTCTCAAAGCAAGAGCAAAACCCCACTGCCAACGTGTCCTTTCCCTACACAGAGCTACTTCTGTGGGGCTCTAAGGAAAGTCCAGGGCTAGGAAGTCAACTCCTTCTGGGGGTGAGGGGTAGGGGATAGGGGGTGGGAGAGCGAGAGCGCAGCACTTCCATTGCCCTGCAGGGAGGCAGCCAGCTCCTGCCACTGTCCTTTAAAGCTGTTCCTCAGCCAGCACTTCCCCTATTTCGATGTGCTCAGTACTTGGTTTGTGCACATTCTGCTGTGTTTACTTTTAAAAGGAAAAGAAGCAAAAGTCATACAGGTGGAGCCCACACATCTGAAATACTGTCAGCGTGGCACGTGGTTCCTAGCACTTTCTGCTGAGTCTGTCTGGTTTCTTTCTATCTTGAAATGGAGGAGAAAAACGAAAAGGGGAAGGAAGGGTGCTGGGGAGAAAAAGGTGAGAGAGGAAAAAGTAAGCACTAGGTCTGTCATGACTAAGGTAAATGTACTAAGTTCATTCTCTGAATAAGAGTTCATACATCATCCTAAAGCCAACAGCGACTTCTGCCACCCTTATCTATTAGAGAGAAACTAACCGCTACTTTGTGGTTACCTCAGAAAAGCAAACACACACCCCCAGACACTTAAACACTGTCATGGATATTGAAATAAACTCACCCCTTACAATGATCTTGTTTGACTTAGGCTTTGTGTAGGCAGCTGCCAGACTGGAAACCTCGGAGCCTTATGGGAAGGGAAGAAGTCATCTCTAGTCCTCTTAATACTCCGAGGGTTACGCATTTTTCAGATAGCTTGCATGTAGTTTCCTAGGAGAGTGCCATTTTCCCCTCAGGTAAGCGAAATTGATTATATCATTTATCTTACTACAGTAAATCAAGAAACTCATTAATTTAATCTAATTCTCATCCCTGATTAATTTGGAATATGTGTTAAACTTCACAAGGAAGTGATAGATTAAAATTTAACTATGGAAAACATGTTTTGGGGAAGGTTTTGCTAAGTACTATACCAAGACTATTTTATGTCTTAAGGGGGTGTGTTTAGTGTGTAAGTTGCAGGTATTTATAATGGAAATGAAAGTTAGAAATATTATTAGCTACTGTTGATTGAGCTTTATACTCCTCTTTAAAAACATGCCCACGGTAGCTCTGCAAGGTAGAAATTGTCACCCTTATTTTACAAATGAAGAAACTGAGCAAAGAGATTAAACATCTTATACAAGGATTTGCAGCTGAGAAGGAAAGGATTCAGCATCTGAGGCCCTTTCTATTACCCCAGCAGTCAGTTTCTTTTCTCTTTTTACCCTCACCGAGGCTATTTCATTGATCTTAGAGAAAGAGAGAGAGGGAGGAGAGAGGAGGAGGAGGAAGAGGAGGAGGCAGAGGAGGAGAAGGAGGAGGAGGAGGAGGAGGAGGAGGAGGAGGAGGAGGAGGAGGAGGAGGAGGAGAGAAACATTGATGGGAGAGAGAAACATCAATCCTCACATTGATCTGTTGCCTCCTATATGCACCCCGACTGGGGATGGAACCTGCAACCTAGATATGTACCCTGACCAGGAATCGAACCCACAACCTTTTAGTGTACAGTTTGATAATCCAACCAACTAAGACATCTGGCTAGGGCCAGTTTCTATTTTTAAAGGTGGGTGCTACTAGACAACCTATTTTGTTTAAAAAATATTTTTATTGATTTCAGAGAGGAAAGGAGAGGGAGAAAGAGATAGAAACATCAATGTTGACAGCGAATCATTGGGCAGCTGCCTCCTGCATGCCCCACACTGGAGATCGAGCCTGCAATCCGGGCATGTGCCCTCATCTGGAATTGAACCGTGATGTCCTGGTTCATAGGTCGATGTTCAATTACTGAGCCATTGCTGGCCAGGCAGACAACCTATTTTTAACTATTTAAATTACTTTGCATACCATAGAATTAACCAAACATAATTAAAACAATGTCACTATTCTAAAATTCCATTAACTTTTCTTTTAATTTGTCTGAAATACAAAGAAGTCACAATATTCTGTATATTTTGAGACAAAACAAAGAATAAGAATATCAGTGCCACATTAATTTTTATTTTATTGTTATGTGCAGGACTAATGGGAAAATCTGAGTCACTTTTGCACCCCACCCTGTCCCTGCCCCTGCCCAGGGACCTAGACTGCTGTATTTGTCTCCAAAGCACTGTTGCCTAATTGCTAAGCCATTCTGTTCTTTGGGAGGGCCCTGTGTAACTCTTACAGATGAGATCCTGGCAAGAAAAGAAAGGGTATGATATTTGTTTGCAAAATATTATGTGTTGCCTTTTTAAAAATTTTTAGATAAACTCCCAACTCTGTAAGACCTACAAATTGCTTTCTGGGTTTGGTATAACATAAATAAAGCATTCCTTTATTTTCCAATCAATTATGGGCTTGGCCTCACTGAGATATGTAGCATATGTTTCTAAAACATCCCTACATTTTTAAGGAATATGACACATTTACTTTCAGCAGATTGGGAAAGCTATATTATTTTCAGTGCCTAATATACACAAACTTGCAGTTTAATTTTTCCTAAGTGATCTATACTAATAAAAGGGTAATATGCTAATTAGACTGGGAGGTCTTCTGGGGGACCTTCTGGACATCCTTCCGGACAAAGCCATGGTGGTGGGGCTGAGGCAGAGGCAGTTAGGAAGGATCAGGGGTGATCAGACCAGGAGGGGAGGGCAGTTGGGGATGATCAGGCCGGTGAGGGGGGCAGTTGGGAGTGATCAGGCTGGTGAGGGGGGCTGTTGGGGGTGAGAAGGCTGGAAGTGGGGGAAGTTGGGGGCAAGCAGGCTGGCAGGCAGAGTGGTTAGGGGCAATCAGGCAGGCAGGCAGGTGAGCTGTTAGGAGCCAGCAGTCCTGGATTGTGAGAGGGATGTCCGACTGCTGGAAATGAGAAAGGAATATATCTTTCACCTGGTCCTCATGAAATTTAGGATTTAACTAAACCAGCAGTCAGACATCCCCTGAGGGGTCCCAGATGGAAGAGGGTTCAGGCCTGGCTGAGGGACACCCCCTCCCCCCGCCCCCCATGCATGAATTTTGTGCACTGGACCACTAGTAATAAAATAAATAGACTTAACATTATTTTCTACATAATAAACTTAAGCTCATTGTTTTCTCAATTTAGATAGGCAAGATTCATTTAGTAGAATGTAGGATTTCAAAAAGTTGACTTTTCTCACTGAGCATACTTCTACTACATTCTTTCACATTAAAGAAAAAAAGAACTTCTCAAGGCAAACAATTTATGTATTAAATTACCATCTTTTGAGGAGCTCTAGAGAGAGAGGTTTGGGGAAAACAACGTTTCAAGAATCAAAGAGAGTGTGAAGTAAATTTTTTCACAGAAATTTTACCAATCTGATAGAAGTTAAACTCTGTCACAGAGTCATTTTTGAGTTTAATTCCTGCCACTTTATAACCATGCTGGAAAGTTCATGAATGGCTTTATGTTTCCACTAAAATCAACATCACTCAAGGTTCTTCATCAGATTTACCTCTCTAAGGACCCAGTAACACTGTCAGCTGAAGTAGCAACTTGCCCATTTTAATAATGCAGTGCCCACGGAAGGAGTGAGGCTATTATTAAATCCACACTGATCACCTCACATTGATTTGGGCCAAAAGATGATTACAAATTAAGATAAATAAAACTGGGACTTTGGTTGTGGTTTGGTTCATTCAGTCTGTCCTCAGCATCTGAATTTATCAGGTAACTGTTCAACCTTCTCTCTGACCCAGTCGCATAATGGGTTATATCAACTTTGTTTTCCTGAGTGGCAGGGGTCTGTTATTTTATTATTTTATTTTAGTAAATTATCCCCTGAAGATACTTTTCCATTGATTTTTAGAGAGTGTGAAAGTGGGAGAGAGACACACACACACAGAGAAACATTGACGTGAGAGAGACACGTCTATCGGTTGCCTTCGCACATGCTCCTACCAGGGCCAAGGATTGAGCCTGCAACTGAGGTACATGCCCTTGACCAGAATCACACCTGGACCCTTCAGTCTACAAGCCAGCACTCTTTCCACTGGCTAGTGCAGAGGGTCTGCTATTTCCCCCCTTATGTTATTAATCAATGGGGGAAGGGAGTATTTGGAACTTTGAAACAAATGACTGCTTTTATAATGCTCGGACCCTGGGAGTGGATCTTTAATTTACTAAATGAAGATATTCTTTTCCATTCAATTACACATAATAATTACTGCATGCTCACTAATATATGAATTAGGAACTAGGGAAATGAGAAAGGAATATTTCTTTCACCCGGTCCTCATGAAATTTAGGATTTAGACAGGGAAGAGAAGGAAACTGAATTAGTATCTATCATAGCATCATTTTTCATGGCCTCCTCAAGTCTTTGCAGCAGCCTTTGAACAATGGGTTACTCATCCCATTTTTATGGAAGAGGCAAGTGAGATCTAAAAGGTTAAAGTAGAGTAGTATCTAGCCCCAAAAGGAACAACATTCTGACACATGGCATAACATGTATGAACCATGAGGACATATACTGAGTGAAGTAAGCCAGTCATGCCCTGGCTGGTGTTGCTCAGTTGGTTGGGCGTTGTTCTGTGCACCCAAAGGTAGCTGGCTCAATCCAGGTCAGGGCACATGCCCAGGTTTTGGGCTCAATCCCCAGTAGGGGGCATGCAGGAGGCAGTGTTTCTCTCTCTCATTGGTGTTTTTCTCTCTCCCTCTCCCTTCCTCTCTCTCTCAAATCAATTAAAAAAATTCAAAAAATGAAATAAGCTGTCACAAAAGGACAAATACCATATGATTCCACTTATATAAGGCTCCTAGAATACTCAAATCCATAGAGACAGAAAGTAGAATACACAGTTGTTACCAAGGGTTAGGGGAAGGGGAGTTATTATTTAGTGAGCACAGAGTTTCTGTTTGGGAAGGTGAAAAAGTTCTGGAGATGTATGGTCATGATCATAGCACCACAGTGTGAATGTATTTAATGCCACTGCACTGCACACTGAAAAAATGGTTAAAATGGTCAATTTTATGCTATGTATATTTTACCACAGTTTGAGAAAGGGTTAAGGTAAATTGTCAGTAAGGACTCACAGTCAGTAAGTGGAGTGAGGAATTGAACTTAGAGGTATCTAACATCAAGTACCAAATGCTGTTGTAGAAGTCCTGATGCTTATTATTTTTGTTACCTGCTATCTGTTTTTATGTATCATTAATAGTAAACCTATTAAAGCAAAAGGATGGTAAAATGGAGTGGCAGTGTGAGCAAGGGGTAGCAGTGTGAGCAAGGAGGGGAGTAAAGACTGCCTCACTCTCTCCATCCCCACATGGGGTAGACATGCCTCTTCAGATAAAGCAAGATGGGGCTGTTGAGAGGAAATAGGGGGTTTGGTGCAAGGAATCTAAGTAAAGCATAGGGAAGCCAGAGGTACACTAGCTCTGAAAAGACATTCTACTTAATTCTTATCACATTCAGCTCAGCTACATCTTAAAGATCTTACTGATCCATCCATTTATTTATCTGTTTATTCATTCATTCACTCACACTTATTGTGTGCCAGCTATATGCAAAGCTTACTTATAGGCATGCATAAGCAGCTGTTGTTGATCCTGTCTTCCAAAGGCCTAAATTCCAGTTGGGGTGATCAAATATCTTTGAAAAATTAAGAAGCAATACATGGGACTAATGTGTATGGACAATAGGTTGTATAAAAATTAAGTGTACCGGGTCCTCAAGGCAAGAGGGATCCAAGTGGCTTAGGGTGGTTCCTGGCTGTATCAGGGAGAAAGCAGAGCTTGGTGGGCATCCTCCAGTGGGAGTCATCAGAATTCCTGCGGGTAGGACTTAGGTAGGTGAGAGGGGATTGAGGGCATCTGGAAGGGCAGACTGCTCAGTATGAGCCAATTTCAAAGATGGGACTGAGGCAGGGAGTCTGAGCAGAAGTTTCAAATAGATAAGTCAGACATAGCTAACATTATTTTTATGATAACTGGAGTGAAAGCAAAGAACCTGAAAATCTCTAGCTCAGAAAAAAATCTTGTTAAAGCTATTAGTTTTTTTTTTTTAACTGTGGTAAAAAACACCATAAAATTTATCCTCTCAACCATTTTTAAGTGTGGAGTTCTGTAGTGTTAGGTATATTCACATTATTGGGCAATAGATATTCAACTTTTCATTAAGCAAAACTGAAACTCTATACCCATTAAACAACAATTCCCCATTTTTTTTGCCTTCCTGTAGCCCCTGGTGGCCACCATTTTGTTTTCTGTTTCTATGAATTTGACTACTTTGATACTTCATGTAAAAGAGATCAACTCATATTTATTTGTTGTTGTTGTTGTGTGTGTGTGTATGTATGACTGGCTTATTTCACTTATAGCATATGTCAGAATTTATTTCCTTTTGAAGGATGAATAATATTCCATTATTTGGTTATACCACATTTTGTTCATCCATTCATCTATCAACAGATATTTGGGTTGTTCCCACCTATTGGCTATTGGGAATAATGCTGCTATGAATATAGGTATGTAAATATCTCTTTGAGACAGTTGTCTTCCTTTTTTATTGAATTTATTGGGGGTTACATTTGTCAATAACATTATGTAGGTTTCAAGTGTACAATTCTACCATCCATCATCTGCATATTGCCGTGTGCAATCATCATCCAAAGTCTAGTCTCCTCCTGTCACAGTTTATCCCGTTACCCTCTTCTATCTGCCTCTCACTCTCACTCTCCCTTCCCTCAGGTAATGACCATACTGTTGTGAGACTTTTTTTCAATTCTTTTCAATGTATACCCACTAGTGGGACTATTGGATCATACTATAATTTTATTTTTAATTTTCTTTTGAGTAATTTTCATATTGTTTTCCATAGTTGCTATACCATTTTACATTCCCAGCAGTGCACAAGGGTTCCAATTTCTTCATATCCTCACCAAAACTTATTTTGTTTTTTCATAGTAGCCATCTTAATGCATATGAGGTCAAATCTCATGTGGTATTAATTTGCATTTTACTAATGCTTAATGATGTTGAACACCATTTCATATACTTTTTCGGCATCTGTATATCATCTTTAGAGATATGTCTATTTAAGTCCTTTGATCACGTTTAAATTGTTTTTTGTTTTGTTTTGTTGTTGAGTTATATATACATTTTAGTTTTACAAATTAAACTGTATTACAAAACACTTCAGGTATACAAAAATATAAAAAATAACTTAATGGACACCTTTATACCAATAGTCCTACCTAAAAAAGAACCCATTACCAATATATTTGAATTTGCCAATGTCCTCCCACTGATTTTATTTCCTTTCATATACCCAGTACCCACCAACAGAATTACTATCCAGATATGGAATATATATGTAGTATATTTTACTGGCTTTAAAATTCAATATAAAAATTGCCTATAGCCAAAACCGGTTTGGCTCAGTGGATAGAGCGTCAGCCTGCGGACTGAAAGGTCCCAGGTTCGATTCCGGTCAAGGGCATGTACCTGGGTTGCGGGCACATCCCCAGTGGGGGATGTGCAGGAGGCAGCTGATCGATGTTTCTCTCTCATCGATGTTTCTAACTCTCTATCTCTCTCCCTTCCTCTCTGTAAAAAATCAATAAAATATATTTAAAAAAAAATTGCCTATATTCTTCCACAACTGCGTTTATCATGTTTGTGAAATTCATTCTTGTTCATACGTGTAGTCTCAATTTACTCATTTTTCATTGCTCTATAGTAGTGGCTCTCAAACTTTTTGGTCGTAGGATTCCTTTCCCTTCTGAAAAATTATTGAAAATGTCGAAGAGCTTTGGTTTATATAGATTAAATCTATCAATATTTGTCAAATTGGAAAAAATACTGAGAAAATTTTAAAACACATTTTTATTATTTAAAAATAATAATAAAAATCCATGTATGTAATACCATATTTTATGATAACTAATATTTTTCAAAGCAAAAGAATTAATGAGAAAAGTGTCCTTTTTTTTTCATTTTTGCAAATCTCTTTAATGTCTGGCCTAACAGAAGAGAGCTGGCTTCTCATTATCTGTGTCTGCACTCAGTCTGTTGCTCCTAATATGCGGTCTCTGGAACACTCCACGGTATAGATTGGGAGTGAAGGGTCAAGATGGACTGAGCAGTACTATCAGGTCAGTTTTGACCTGAGTCCTGAGGATCTCCAGGTTTCCCTGGATCCCACTTTGAGAGCTGATCCTTAGTATTCCACTGAAATAAATTTATTACAGTTTTTTTTTAAAAAAAATCTATTCTTCTGTTGTTCTCATTTTTCCTCTTATAAACCATGCTGCCTGACCATTCTGGTAGAGGTTTTTTAGAACAGGCGCACAGTAGGTTTTGGTGCATACATGTCTTCACTTTCTTCTCATTGCCAAATTGCTCTGGAAAAGCACCAATAAATAGTTTTTGAGCACCTAAAGCTTCAATGAAGGTTATCTCTGGGAGGCAGGAAATGTGATTATAATTTTTAAAACAGAACTGTAATTAACAGTGTGGGAATGCATCTTGTGTGGAGAAAGGTCTCCCAGACAAAAAGGTGCTGATTAGCCATGGCAACGGCAAAAACAGAGCCCAGAGACAGACTCTGGCGGGGCTCCGTCAAATATTTCTAGGAGGAAACCATACCCATCTCCCTCCCCATCCTTTTAAATGCCAGTTCAACCAGCTATCTGCTGAGTTCAGCTGAGTGACCTTAAGTAGTTACTTCACTTACAGTGTCATCTGTAAAATGTTAATATTTCATGATTGTATGGATTAAAACACACTATTTTCAAAGATATAGTCTTGCCCTGGCTGGGTAGCTCAGTTGGTTAGAGTGTCATTTGGATACACCAAGGTTGCAGGTTTGACCCCAGGTCAGAGCACACACAGAAATCAACCAAAGAATGCATACATAAATGGAACAACAAATTGAGGTAATGTTTCTCTCACGCTCTCTCCCCTCCTTTCTCTTAAAAAGAGAAAAAAAGTATAGTCTCTTCAGGACATAGGACTCACCGAAAAAGCAACAAACGTCAGTGGGTGCTAAAATCCACACTGATTTCTTAAGGAATTACAATTCTAAAGACAGAAAACTCTGTAGCAGTTGCCGTAGGAGCAAAGTGGGGCTCAGAGCTGGGAATTAATGGGTGGGCGCTGGAATTGGATGAAGGGGATAAGGTTGGGGAAGAAAAACAGTATGAAAAAGTCCCCTGTTTTGATAGCTTGGTCAGCAGCATGTAGAGGGCAATAGCTAGGTTCCAAGAAATACTGTGACTGCTGACATTTCTATTTAGAGCCCTCCATTTAGACGGCACCTGGCAAGGCCACATCCACTATACTAGTATATTGCTTTGAGAAGAGGCAAACATCTCACTCATCTCTACGGCAGGAATTCTGTCAACTCTTTCCCCAGAAAATGAAAATGGAAGTTATATTTAGTCACAGGAAATGAAAATGGAAGTTGTATTTAAAAGATTATTGTAATATCAGGTATCATATGCAAGAAGTCTCTTATTATAACTTACTTTTATTGGGAAAAATTACTGCCATTCAAAATAACTGAGTCCAATCCTATGATGACTCATTTGAATCTCCTCATGAGAAGGTAGGACCTGTTAGTGTCACCTTTAATTGATATGGGAGCAGAGTGGTTATTTGTTTGCAGAGCTTAGTAGTTGCATATACAAACTATTTTTAGGAATTTCTATTTCAGACAATAGAAATTCAGATGAATAAAGCAATCCTTTGAAACAGACTGATAAACAAAAATATTTACTAAACTGTAATCTGTGCTATCATTGGAGGGGACAAAAGACATCCATTGTTGGGTATATATATCAACACTAATAAAAGAGAAAAATGGTAATTGGCGTACGACGATACCCTTTTCATTGGCTAATCAGGGCTATATGCAAATTAACCGCCAACTAAGATTGGCAGTTAACTATCAACAAGATGGCGGTTAATTTGCATATGTAGGCACAATGCAGGGAGGCGAAAGGGAAAGCAGGAAGAAGCCCCCTGCCACTGACAGTAATCGGAAACCCAGGGGGAGCTAAGAGCTGGGGGGCAGGGCAAAGGCGGCCCTGGGGCCGCCTTTGCCCTGCCCCCCAGCCATGATCGGAGAATCAGGTGCCTTTTCCGCCCTGGCCAGTGATAGCAGGAAGTAGGGGTGGAGCCAGCAATGGGAGCTGGGCACGGTCGAAGCTGGCAGTCCCAGGAGCTAGGGGCCCCTTGCCTGGGCCTAAAGCGAAGCCGACGATCCTGGGGCTGCTGCAGCTGTGGGTCCCCGCTGCCCGGGCCGGACGCCTCAGCCAGAGGCATCCTGCAGGGGCAGGGGTGGAGCCTGCGCGATCGCGGCGCCCGCTGCCACTGCATGTCCCCGCTGCCCGGGCCAGACGCCTAGGCCAGAGGCGTCAGGCCTGGGTAAGGGGCCGATCCTGCGATTGGAGGGTGATGGGGGTCAACGCCTGAGGGCTCCCAGTATGTGAGAGGGGGCAGGCTGGGCTGAGGGACATCCCGCCCCCCACACCCAGTGCACGAATTTCATGCACCAGGCCCCTAGTATATTAAATAAGTATCAAAGTAGTATGTAAGGGGTTTCAAAGGCTGCCACTAATTTGAATTACTTTAAGGGTAATGCAATATGCCAATTTTATAATGCTACTAGAGGCCTGGTACATGAATTTTGTGCATGGGTAGGGTCCATAGACCTGGCTGGAAATCAGGGCCAATCTGTGGGACGACTGGCGGGGCAAACCTGCCTTGGCTAGCCTGGTGCCACTCGCTCGCCGCCCCCACCCCCTACCGCCGCCACCAGTCGCCTTCTTCTGCAGGATGACCAGCGGAGCGATCAGGGTCAGGGTAGCCCGCTGGCACCTGTCTTGGCTGGCCTGAGGCGTGCAGGCAGGGGGAAGATCCTGCATTGAGCGTCTGCCTCCTGGTGGTCAGTGCACATCATAATGACCGGTTGTTCCACTGGTTGTTCTGCCATTTGGTCAATTTGCATATTAGGCTTTTTATATAGGACTAGAGACCCAGTGCATGAAATTTGTGCATGGGAGGGGGGTGTCTCCTCAGCCCAGCCTGCACCCTCTCCAATCCAGGACCCCTCGGGGGATGTCCAACTGGCAGTCAGACATCCCTCTCACAGTTCAGAATCGCTCGCTCCTAACTGCTCACCTGCCTGCCTGCCTGGTCACCCCTAACTACCTCTGCCTGCCAACCTGATCACCCCTAATGCCCCCCCTGCCATCCTGGTCACCCCCAACTGTCCCCCTCTGCTGACATAGTCTTCCCTAACTGCCCCCTCTGCCAGCCTGGTTGCCCCTAACTACTCCCCCTGCCAGCCTGGTTGCCCCCAACTGTGCCCCCCCCCCCCGCCGGCCTGGTTGCCCCATGCAGCCTGCTATTCAGTCATTTGGTTGTTCCTCATTAACCCCCCTGCCAGTCTTGTTGCCCCACTCAGCCTATTTGGTCATCTGTTCGGTTGTTTCGGATGCGATGGCCCCTGGCTCTTTAGTGAGGTTTTGTAAGTGGATACCATAAGGTGGATTGAAAAACAGGGTATGGCTAAGAATGACCTTTTCATGTATAGAACATTATAGTAAGAATTACTACCTTACCTTCTTGTTATTCCCTTTGTTCTTATTTTATGGATCATGTTCTCAAAGCAACAAATGATATGGGGTATCTAGAAGGGCCAAATGCACCAATGATGCTATTTTTCATTGCTTTTCCTGAAGCTGTGGTTCTATCACCTTTCCTCCCACCTCCTCTGATGCCCAATCCTCTGCCAATCTTGCTCTCTCAGAGGTCACTGATGATGCCAATTTCCAGATCCACTGGTTCATTTTTGGTCTTCTTCCTGGATGACTCCCCTTCTTCTCTCCTGCTGTCCTTCCACCTCTTTGGTCACTCCTTAGTCTAGTCTTTTGGTTCAGCTTTTTAAAAATCTAAATAAATATGGAATATGTCTAGGTTTTGATTTGACTCCTGTCTGGCCAATCTTATCTATATTGATGGCTTCAATGATCCTCTACTTAGTGATAACTTCAAAAAGTACATTTTTCTTGACTGATAGTTGCACTTCTGTCAGTACTATATTTTCAACTGCATATCAGACCTTTCCAAGTGGTGTACCACCAGCTCCTCAAGCACAACCAAAACAACTATGAATTCTTCCTTTTCCTCAATGCCCATGCCTCTCTTCTTTTTCCTGTCTTGGTCAAAAGTCTTCCAAGCTTCAAATATTGGAGTCAACTGAGAGTACTCCTTTATTTTCATCCCTTACATCCAATTAAGCAAAAAGTTTTATGGATTTTATCTGGTTATTTCTTTTGTATTGATCTCTAATATTCAGTCTTTTGGCTTGAGAACTTCAGATATCTTCCCTAGATTATTACAATGAATACCTAATTAGTATATACCCCTTTGTCTTGAATGCTGCCTATTTCTCCTCCACATTACCCATAAGAACTGTCTTTTCATATCTCTTCCATGTTGAAAAAAAAATGAAACCTTCTTTTTTCCTAAAGTAGAAAGTCTTTGTTATGGACAAACTTCAAAACTTTAAGGAAACTTAATTGTGGCTAAAGATATAGCTTAAACAAGGCATTTAAAAAAGTGTTTAGGTTTCTTAAAATGTGTTCTTTTCTGTAGTCTTTAATTTGCTTAAAAGAACCTTAAGCAAAACAAATCCCCCTCACACAACTATAAAGATGAAAACAGACATCTAATACTAATGAAAAAAGAAACAGCTTCATAAACACATGGAAGAGAAATATGCAGAAACCCACAAATGATATAACTTGCATAACCACAGCTTTAGCTCAACTAAAGTAAAGATGACTTAGATAAAATACAACCAGAAAACTGAGATTAAAGATATGGGGTAAATAACTTCAGCTGATGGTTTAGCAAGCAAACATCATGGGTACAGTATGAAGGTGTAGGAAATTGCTTTGGACTAGGAAGCTGACGGATTGACTCCACAGAGCCCCTGGGAACATAATGTTCTTAGGGGAATCCCCGCCAGCTGGAATAGTGTCACCTATTGGACCATGTCCCATTCACTTGTGAGGATCTGGTCACCTTAATACAGGAGGAGAGATAAGACTTTTAGGTTCAAGTTGAATCTCTGAAGTTGATATGGAAGAGCACTGGTGTTTATTAGGGTGTTTTAGAGCCAGAGTTGAATAGCACATGCCAAGAGGCTTTTAGAGTGGCCTACCAACCAGCTAGCTTAGCTCCTCTGAGCCTGGGATTCCTTCTTCTCATGTCAGCAACAGGCAATACAAAGTTAAGGACTTCTAAATAAAAGATATTGATCCTCATTACTAACAGGAATCATCATAGTAAATAGTCAGATTCCATATATTTATCAACATATATTTACTGACCACCTACTAAGTACCAGATATGTACTAGCAAAGGAACATAGTGGCAATAAAGGAGCCATGGCCTGGGCCTTATCCTCATGAGGAATGAAGACAAGGGTTAGGGATTATTTGGGACCAGGAAAGGACAGAAAATGCCTTTTCTCTATCACCTGGTAACTTGACCGCATACTCTTTTTTTTCTTTTTGTAACCATGATTTTGGGGCAGTGAGTACATATCAGATATTTTACCTGTTCTTCACTTTCCATATAGAGAACATTTAGTAATGTAAGCACAAGCTAGGTTCCAGAAATCTGTCTCTTCAGTTCTTCTCTTCCATTGCTGCTATTTTATAGCAGTTGCCATGATCTAAAGTATCTTATTTATAATCTGTTTACATTTTTATTGTCTTCATCCTCCGAAAGAAAGTAGGCTTCATGAGGGCCAGGACACTGACCCTCTTTGCTCCCTTGTACTTGCAACCCTCAGGTCAATCACTGACCAATGATCAGTGCAGCACTTGATCAATAAATAGTTGCGTAATGATTCAATCCCAGCCTTTCCCTTTTCTATAAAACTTCCTATTTTCAGTAAGTTACTAATTAAGCCACTCTAACATGTGAAGGAAATCTTAGCGGTGCTTGCATTTTTAAGAGGATCTGTGTTCCTTAAACTTCTGGTTGGCAGAATTTCTGGTTCTGGAATAAAGTGAAGTAAGGACTTTCTGGCAGCATAATGGAGGGTATTTTGAGATCAGGCGGGAAGTAACATTCCAAAGGCGGTCACCATTTGATTTGCTGGGAAGTCCACTCCAAGGAAAGAGACTGCCTCTGTACTGCTCTGGTTTTTCACACCTTCATTCCTTCCTCTGTGGCTGAGTTCATACATCCTCTAAAGGTGCTGGCCGTGGGGCAGCTGCCATCGGTGGTCCATGAGGGACAGAAGGGCAAGGTTAAAACGGAACTGTAGATGCTTTGTTTTTGCCCCTGAGTCAGTGCATCATGGCTGTTCTGTGCCTTGGTGGCTATTATTATTTTCCTATTCATTTTCAGGGCTAATATTTATATATTCAATAAATTGCTCAACCTCTGAAAATTGTCCATTTGTTCAAATGTGAAGCATCTATTGTATTTTGAATGTTATTTTGCAAACCAACCAAAAATAATAAAATACAGACTTCTTGAGATTTTAAAAAATGATTCTTTGGAAACTATTGGCAAAATAAATGTTTTCTTGACTAAGAATATCGCTTTGAACTTTTTGGAATCTTATGATTCAGAAACTTGTCAAATAATAACAATGAATAAATAATAGACATACAAATGATCAGAAACTTAATGTGAACCTTGTTTGTGAGTCACAAATATAAAAACATATGAGTTATTCTGAAATTAAAAAATTATATCAGGCATATATATTGAAAAACAATATACCTCACAGTATAACAATATATTACTCTTTTAATTTCCAGAACAACCCCATAAAGTTGAAGTTTAAACTTCAAAGTTATTGCTAAAGAATGTTAATCTGGCTGCATTTCTCACTCATTTTTAATTACACAAACTTTCTTCTTAGAAGCTCTTTGTAACTTACAACAGTCCCTGTGTATATGTGTGTGTGTGTGTGTGTGTTGTGTGTGTGTCCATATATGATAGAATTTTCCATTTCTAATCTGTTTAATGTATTGTTAAACACGTGAAAGAACTGATGAAAGAAGAATAAAGATATAAGAGGAAAGTCCAAGTAGGGTGTTATGAGAATTTGAGATTGAGATTAATAAAAAACCAGGAAAATAAGTGAATAAATTAGGATTCTAAAGTACATTTTTCACATGTATTAAAATGTATTTTTCTGTTATGATATTGTAGGTTTGAAGGATAGCTGGCAGGAAGGAAACACAACACAATAAATTTAATATCTGACTTTACTGGAAAGGAAAAATGCAGGCAGGGAAGAAATAGGAATCCAGGTAGATGTTCAAGGCTGAGGAAGAAAGGAGGACTGGGCACAGGAGTTGAGCTATCTGTGGGCCTCATCTATGTGCTGCTGCCTCGTGGGAACTTGGGAGTGGCCCGGTCAGTGATGGGAGCCAAAGCAAAGCACTGGGCAGTCTCCTCCCTCACCAGTTTCCCTGGAGAAGCAGAAACTGTGAGAGTTCCTTGCAGCTTTTTTTTTTTGCTATTTTTAAACATCCCTCTAAACACCTGGAAGGATTTGCAAGCTGCGTGGGGTACAGAGATCCACCCTCCAGGGCTGGCGGCAAATGCCTGGGAAGGATCTGGAAAAGTAGTATAGATCTAAGCAGGGCTCCTGGCGTGATATATGAAGCTGAACCTGAGCATTTTCTCTGTTACTAAAACGAGTAATGTATTACATAGCAAAACAAGAAATATGCCCAAAACAGTAATTGAGAGGGAAGTAAGTGTCAAAACTCACTTCTTAGAATTACTACCAATGTCAAGTAGTATTTTTTAAAAGAATGAGTCAGTAGGCACAGTGTATTGTGAATTTCAGGCTTAGGAGAGTGTTAAGAACATGGGCTATGGCATCACGCTGCTGGTGCTCAAACCCCGGCCCTCTCATTTTGTTTAGTAACTCCGTGCCTTTGAACAAGCTACTCTACCTCATCTGTAAAATGAGGACAATAAGAAAATCTACCTGAAATGAGTTAATGGATGCAAAGTGATCAGAGCAGTACCTGACATACAGAGAAAAGCCCAATATCAGCTATAATAATTAGTACTTAGTTTATATACTCAGTAGAGTCAAAGAATGATGATCATGTCCTTCCACTATCTAGCAGGAAAACCATTTCCTCACAGCGATTACTTCCTTTACAGTGCGCCGTGAAAAGAAGGCTATAGGTTCTTTTCAGGTGGGTGTTCCCTATTGGTGTCCAGCTACCACCCCTCGTCTCCCCAGTCCTACCATTTGCCCTGCCCCTTGTCACTAGAGTCAAGAGCATCACAGTCAGTTTCACTTTCATGTTATTCAGGCAATTTGGGTCAGGTCTAAAGATAGCCAGCAAAGTGAAACAGGCAACACCTCAGATTTGGGAGTGACAGTGCCATGGCATGTTCCTGTAGCATCAGGTTCCCTGCACTTTGCCCAGCGCCTCTCCTGCCCTCCTGGGTTGGGCTGTCAGTCCTCTTGTGAGAGCCACTTGGTGTCAGCAAGAGGGAGGGTCTGTCTTGTTCGGATTCTGGGTGTCCCTCCTTGTAATTTCCGGTCAGGGTTGCCCTTAGGGTGTGCTCTTCCTGTATCTCTGTGGCTGGGTTTGATGTGAGGCAGTCATTTCTTCTCACCGATGCTTTTTCCTTAACCATGACACACACTTTCTCTCTCATCTAATTGAATTTTCTGTTTGACTTACTGTGCTGGTGTCTTGTTGTTCGTTAATCTAGTATATTCTCTTTCTGCACTTTTGCAGCTTTGCACCCACAACATTGATTCCCGCACACAACTCACTCTTCTGGGCTCTGACCTTCCTATTCCTCACACCCGCCTTCTTTCTGTCTGGGGTTCTCTTTCCCCAGGCACTCCACTGCTCTGTCGTCTGCCTGCACTAAGCGGACATTTAAGAAACATTTATGAGCACTGTGTGGGGGACTCTGTGGGGAAGGGCAGACTGGAGAGAAGGGGACACAGGTCCCTGCCCTGGAGGAGCTCCTGAGGCAGTCGGAATGAGGAGAGGGGTCTCATCACTACCAGTTTCCCCAGGCTGCCCTTTGGGGGTCGGAGGAGTGGGCTTCACGGAGGAGGTGATGTCTGAGGGGTCAGCAAAGTGAGGACAGGAAGAGGTGGATCTCAAGCCTGTGGTCCCACATGGAGCTGTGCTAACCAGGAGGAGATAAGAACTACAGGTGCTCAGGGCCTCCAGAGATGGGAGACTGGAGAGGCAGTCTGGGGACCAGCGGGGAAGTGCCCAGCAAGTCATGTGAGGGGCTGGATTTCATTTTGCAGTGGATGGAGAAAACGGAGTTCTCAAAGCGGAGAGTGATGGTCAGATTTTTGTTTTAGTCAGAACCTCCTGTCAGCAGAGTGAAGAGTGGGTGGGAAGACTAAGATTAGAGGCTCCATCTCAGAAAATAAACTTGAGATTGCCTTTATGACCTGTTATCATATCAACAGCCCAAATATGTGTGCCAGACCATGTTTCCAAAGATGGCTGCCACAGCATCCGCCACTCCCTACTCTTGTGCTCCCCACGGAAGAATGCCATCTACTGCCCTCCTCCTGAGCTTGGCATGTTTTGACAGCAGAACATGACAGAAGTGCTGCTCTGTGACTCTCTAGTTTAGGCCTTAGAGACCTGAGTTTTTTGCCATTTTGTGTTTGGAACACTCACTTTTTGGATCAAATCACCATGAAAAGAAGCCCAAGGTATAGAGAGGAAGAGGGGACATGAGGTGGGTCTAGGGTTCTAGCCATACCCACCAAGCAACACGGATGTGAGTGATTCCATCTCAGATCTGACTGCAACCTCATGAGAGACCCCAGGTGACACCATGAGGGGCAGAGTCAGCCCACATTCCTGATCCTTAAAATGGTGCCATTTTAAGCCACTAAGCTTTGGGGCGGTTTGCTACATGGTGATTCATAGGTAAAGCAATACTCTGGGTCAGAGAAATGCATGTTAAATAAATAATATTTATTTATGCAGCCGTGACAATTTCAGGGCAACAGCATTGCTTTACTGCCAATAAGTGAACTTCATCCTTGATTACTTATTAGCAAATCTCACTTTGAGCGTATGTCATAGTTCACTGATTAGCACTTAAGTTTTTTAAAAAGGGCTTCTCAGAAAAGGTAATCCTCTGATTCTGTCTTGCAAAA